>NW_006436282.1:9537642-9592556 GCF_000325575.1 Pteropus alecto | reverse complement strand
ATAGACCGAATTATTAATACTTAGGAGCAAGGCAAGAACCATAGCGTTGAGCCAGGAGAATGTTGTGGTGGGTTATTCTTGATTCCTAGGGATGAGTAAACGCACATTTAAATAGATATTGGGGGACCTGTAGAAGTCTTAATAATACAACTTAAAACACAGATTGATTTTATGCAGCATGCTTCCTTCACCTTCTACCTTATATAAAGCCAGTGGGCTGCTGGTAAATGTTTAACAACAGGCTCTTTAGGAGTAAATCCAAAAGACCTAATCTGTAGCATTTAATGAGACTCCGATGTAAATGTTACCCCCATGGCTGACTCAAAGCTGTCGATGTGACAACCTCGAATGTGGAATTGGAAAGAGATGTGCAAGTAGTACTTCACTACTTAGTATTTCTACCATATAGATACTGTAGTCATAACCTTAAGAGCATTTAATTAGTAGTAAAATGTGGAACAATAATTACAAAGTGATGAGTTTTTGAGTACTGACTTTGTTTTTAATATAATTTTTTAAATATACATTTACACAGCTTACATCTTAATAATGGCTGTGTTTAACAATTGACTCACAGAATTTCTGAAAATTTAACAATAAACCAGTGAAAACTGGCTCTGACGCACCATTATAAAAATAACTCGCAGAAGGAATCCTAGATCAGCAGAGAAAACCAGAAGATGTGCCACTGGCAACTTGCTGAAAATAAGGGAATACTCAGATCTGCTCTTGATAGGTTATTTAATGTGATTCAATCTCAAATTCAGTAACTCTTTTTGTGAGAAGGGATAAGATGAACGCATTCTTTTCAGTATGAAACTAAGCTGTATCTTTTTCCACCTTTGTTTTCATCACTAAGCCCTCTTGTGCTTTAGTTATTAAATGCTTCCTCTTGTCTTTCCCTTCTCACCCTGTAGACTCGAGAGCTTGTCAGAGCATAATGGTATGAGCATCTGTGTAAACAGTTTTGTAAATACAGATGAAAGAAATCTTATTGCAGGGTGGGCCATCAAACAGATGCACATTGTACAGGGTTAAGAGGGAAAAAGAGTTATGATCAAAAGAAGCAAAGTTTATTTTGTCCATGTCTGGTGACTTCTCAGAGTTCTTGATATCTGAGTCTTTCATTCTTCAAGTGAGTGCCAGAATTCTAGATTGTATAGTTTGCTCTTTGGGCAGAATAGTTATTTCTTATGGAAGACGACTGCTAAACAAGCAGCGTGCCTGTTTTTAGGTGACCTAACATGAAATACTTTAGCCAAATCCATTTTAGTTTCTCTACTTGAAGTCACATTTTTGAGACTGGGAACAGCCGGTCCGGAACTACCAGAGGGAAGCTCAGGGTCTTTTCCCACTGCCCCCCATTGTGTTTTGAGGACAGTACCAGCTGGCCAATCCCAGGAAAATCTCTGAAGCCGTATGTTTCTGTGGAGGATTTCTCAGAGGGCTTTAGCCAAAGAAGACAGTCCCTCGGTTATAAATGGCAAATTTGCTCTGGGAACAGATCCTTACCCCAAATAGCCCCTTCCAGCCTGGGCACCCCACCTCACTCTGAGAATGCTTTATGGCCAACTGGGCTGCGCCCTGCTTCCTTTCCTCAGGCTTGTTCTGCTCCTCAGGCCAGCCCCTTGGCACTATTTCCTGAACCTGCTGTGCAGGAGCCTTGTCTCTTTTTCTCAATGTTTCTCACCACTTACATGCTGTTTTTCTTCATCCAAGAGTTCATCGGCATGCTCTCCTTACCTTTAACTCTCTTCCAGAAGATTCTTGAGTCACTTTCTCTTTACAATTGGTCAGCAGCTCATAAGAATGGCACCAAAATGGCACCAGAATGGCACCATGCTTCCTGTGAAGCATGTGTGTTTGATATATAACGTGGTCCTCAGTAAGTATTAACTAGAATCTGGTTGATTCGTAAAAGCAAATGGCTTGATTCCTTACAAGGCTTTTGGTACAAGTATTATTAACTTCCCTTTAAGGCTTTACAAGTGAGCTGGTTTCTTATTTTAACTTCAAGTTACAATTTTCTGATTCATTCCTTGACAGTTCTTAATGATAATTTCTGTTTCTTTTTTTGGCTAATGAAATAAGCAAGGGAAGGGAAATGAATGCAGTGTCAGTCAGCCTCACTGTTGTGCAATATCTAAGTTTCTAAGTTTATTTTCTGCAGGTGTAGGTGGAATTTCAGTGTTTTCCAGGGCAGCCAATGAGGCTAGAGTTAAATCACAGGATGGGTGTTCTTAGAAATGCTAACGTAACTGCTTTGCAATTCTTTGGCTTTTACCTTATTTTTATTTAATGTTACCAAAATTAAATGTTAACTTTCCAAATTAAAGTCTTCAGAATACTGTTAGTGGGAGGAAGAAGGGGAGTTAATAGGCTTATATTTGCTCATAGTAATGCTGGATAGGTTATTTTTAAGCACTCCTGGGCATTTTTAGAGCACTTTTAAATCTTTAATTAATCCACATCTTTGTGGTAGGTCAATGATATTATGGATGAGAAACACAGAACTGAACGATTATGTGATTAGCCAATCGTTACAGGGTATAACCAAGAAGGAAAGAACAGAGACTTACTCAGCCTCCTGCCAAGGCCTCAGAACTTCCTTGCGTTCTAACGACATGACCTGTCCCAAAAATGCCACACATACATGCTCTTTCCATCTTTGGAGGTCTGCTGTATATTTATGCTTATTTTTATCAACATGATCTTTTTTTTTTTTTTTTTTTTGAAGCTATTGGAAGCCAGTGTGTTATGTGCTACTGTTTGTCAGTAAAGAGATAGTCTTTTAATAGCCAGCTTGGATTAGTCTATAATATTTCCCAGTTTGATTTATCACTAGAATTTCTTGTTACTTAGGACATTGTTGAAGATTTAAGAGCCCTGCTCATTTGAGAAGAGAGTCATTCCTCTCTTGTTTCCTCATTAACTGATGGTGAGGGAGTGAAAACTGATAAGTAGGTTTTTATTTGGTTGATTTTTTTTTATTAGTTTGTTGATTAGTTTGGTAACAGACTTAAAAGACAAAGGATGCAGTTTGAGATCAGATTATTTCTATTTTTTTCCTGTTTCCCCCCACCTCCCACCCCCCTGGTATATTATTATGTGAGACCTTCTTAATACGGAAACTTGGTAAATGATTTAATTGATTTAGAATTTGGCCTTTTTTACTATTAAGGTATGTATTTCCTCAAAAAATAGTGCACTGTTCTCCTTTCCCCCCTCAAAGCTCACCTTTAACTTATTGTGATGTACCAAAATGGTGCTGCAAGGGACCAATGAGAAGGGGAACACAAGTCATATTTTCATTAAAAAGCACAGTGTTTCTGACCCAGGAAGGAAGAATCTAGTTTTTGTTAAAGAGTTACTCTTTCAGATGGTTGGCATCACGTTCATTAACTAAACAGTTAAAAAACGTACCAGTATTTTAAAGAGTATTCCTTATTACTCTTTTATTCGAAACATGCTCTCTTATTTTCCAGATTTCGCCGCCAGCTTTCGGAACCCTGTAATTCCTTTCCCCCTCTGCCAACAATGCCAAGGGAAGGACGTCCTGTGTACCAACGGCAGATGTCTGAGCCAAACATCCCCTTCCCACCTCAAGGCTTTAAGCAAGAGTACCACGACCCAGTATATGAACACAACACCATGGTTGGTGGTGCTCCCAGCCAAACCTTCCCGCCTCCTCTGATGATTAAACAGGAACCCAGAGATTTTGCATATGATTCAGGTAGGCCTATGCTTTAAGTTACATTTGAGACATCTTTTCACTGCATGTCACTTCGTTTAGAATTGCCGTCTGACTGGGTGGGGCCTGACCTTTTTTTTTTTTTTGCAGAATCTTTCTGATTTTATCCCATCATTGAATCTTTATAAGTGAAGGGTGGGACTGTTCAGCCTGAGAGGATGGTTGAAATCATGTTAGAAATGAAACCAGTCCAAAGAGTGCAATGTGTAAAATTAGGCACACACTCAGCCCAAGAGAGTAACATTGTAATTTTTTTCTGGATTCTGGGCTTTTTTCTATTTTGCTACTATAGCACTGTTTAATAACAGTGTTTATAGGAAGTCATAGTCTTCTGTACTTAGGCACTTATAACTTATAACTGTTTGTTTTTTCCCTTCATTGATGGCAAGATTCCAAGGGTCCAGAACTATGATTCTTACATATTAAGAGAGAAATACGAAAATAAAGATATGGTTTATAGAGCTTAGCTTTAGGCTCACTGAGCCAGAAAGACACCACAAAGTAGTATACCAAGATGCAGAGGGGGTTTTCCTTAGAGTGAGGAGAGTTTAAATCTCTTACAAATGTTACCATCAAATTTGACCTTGAGACCTTAGACGAATTAACTCATTTGTGCTCAGATTCTCCTGTTTATAATCTTAAAATCAAGGTATCTGCTTTTTAGACATCAGGAATTTTTTTAAGTATAAAATTAAAAAAATGCTTATAAGAAGGGCAGTATGCATTGGCAAAACATTATTAACACTATAACTGTGGTCAATAGTGACTGTGGACTTGAAAATATTTGAAAACAGTATAATTTCATTTTGTTTGGATGCAAAGTCATAGACGTTCTTTGTGAAGGAACTGTGGGTTCTCTAGGAATAACTGCTGAGTTTTTCTATCAGTTCTAGTTGAGGAAAAAAAATTGTCTCCAGGTCTTCAGTTTCCAACTTGTATAAAATTACTTTCTTTATTATGAACTGTCCTTAAAAGCTTGGCAAGAGGGAGCCCTATAACTGATTCTTCCTTTGGCTACCCTTCGCATCGGGTCAGAAGTTCAAAGGGCTAAGAGGAATTGTCCACTCAAATGCCATGTCTCCATTTCTAGAAAGTACACCAGCTACCCACAACCTATGAATTCCCTGCCCAACCACCCCTGAGTCCACTTTTAGGGCCAGAGCAATTTCCTCTCAGGTCCGGTTTTCTGAAGGCAGAGCACACTGCCCCTGTGTGTACCTCTAGGTCCAGAAGCGTAGCTAAGGGACAGCTCTTTGGGGGAGGGGGAGGATGGAGCTTGTATGTGCTTACATGTGAGGCCCCCGTGGTGTGGCACAATGTGGGGTTGAGGGCTAGGAAGAGAGGTAGGAGGTGGGGTGGGCTGGGGTCTGAAGACTGGAAGCTGGCTTCATAGCATCCTATTCCTATGCATTTTACTGGCCATCACATTGGAGCAATTAAGTCGAACACATCTGTATGTGTCATACACTGCAGTCAACAAGTATGATCTCCAGATACTTTGTTCTATTAGTTCTTTCATCCTTGCTGAAAGCACATTAAAATGACCTTTATAGGATATCTAATGTATTTATTACTGATTTATTGATTTCTTTGTTCACTTACCAATCTTGAACAAATAGCACATTAGAAAATATTGTATGTTATTGAAAAACAATGTAAAAAATGTTTCACAGTCAGTTTATTCAGCATCTATGATTAAAGGTTTTCCTTTCAGAAGGCCTCTAGAATTCTTTATTGCTTAATTTAATGTAACATAAATGTTGTGAAAATAAAAGAAGCTTTATAAGTGAAAAGGCAGCATGATTATACTTCTAATAAATCCTGACATTAATTATGACATGGGAAATGGAAGGTCTATTAGTTATAATTATAATTACAGGAATGCAATTTAAACTGCCGAATATTTAAACTAAAAAAATGCAAAATATTATCTTAGTAGAGTAGAAATTTTTATTCAGGAGAAGAGAAAAAATTAGTTGGATCAGAAGATACTGAGGAGATGGGAAATTTATATTTAGGACCAATTTGATGAACCAGTATATGATCATGATTATATTAGATTAAATTCTATGTAGTCCAGCTACATCTATTGGTTTTTTTTTTTTTTCCCCCCTTCTCTTATTTATTCTCTAGCATAATGGTGCTGCACAAAGCAGTACACAGGTTTTTTTTGTTGGTTGGTTGGTTGTTTTTTCCTGAATTCAACATAATTTTTCTCTTTCTTGCCCCTGTGGCCAACTGAGTACATAAAAAAGGGTTGAATACATGTTGAGCGCTGTATTTGGAGTACCTTGTTCAGTGCTTTATTTTCGTTCATTCACAGTTATTTTTCCGTTTTCATGCTTGCCTATGAGGTTTTGAAGGTTCAGAATGCCCAACAAGGCAAATAGTTGAGATAATCATAACAACATTTTGTTAGAGTTGCGTTAATTGATTGGTTGGTCTGTCATTTCATAGTTATTATTTTTTTATAGTTAAGAGTAGTATTTTTAAGGGTTGGCAGGAAAATTAAACTAGTTTCATGACTGAGTGGCATCTTTTAAATGAATTTGAGTAATATTCTAAGAGTTGGGAATGAAAAGAGGAAAGGAGAACTTTCAGCAATAGGAAGAAGGTCGCTGAAATGAGAAAACAGGGAGAGGGGGATGTGCATACCTTGAACTTTGGGAGAAGAGGAAAAAGTAGAGAGTACAAGAGAAAGCTGACGTGTTTCCAGAAGAAAATGTGTTTGTGTTTTTTAATTGTGTGTTTTAGGGCCACTCTTGCTGTTACTGATGAGGCCTGCTTTCAATTTGGTGGCATGCAACATTTATGTGATAGCAAATATTTTTAGCACTACTTTAAAATTGGGAAATTGACACAAATAGTTGTTTAATAGAATTAGAAATCTTTAAGTTCATGAAAGCTCTTGAATATCACCTAGTTCTTCAAATTCCTTCTCCACATCTCAATTGCACATGTCTTATGTCCAAGTTAACATCATGTTTTGTGAAACAACCAAAACTAGAACAAGGTTTTCATAGTCTTGGTTTAATGCACAGTTCACAGTCTGTCTTTCTATATAATTGACCAAAATAATAAAGTACTTTAATTCATAATTAGTCACATAGATTACTGATCCTTTTCTCTAACTTTTGGAATATTTTCCTATGGTTTTTAAAAGCTCTATGTGATCCAGGGCAATAAAAGCATATATATTATGATTGAAGATATACTTTTCCTAATCTGGAGGTGTCCATTTCACATTAGATGGTCTCCAAATTTTATTCTGTAAGGTGTTCACTGTTGTAAGACAGGAAAATATAGGATATTTAGGATTAAAATGTATTCTGTTTCCTTTTTAAAAATACGTTATACATATGGTCAAGAGTTGAGATTGTCAAGAAAGTCACTTTTTCTAATAATCTCTGGAAAAGGCTGAATTAATAGTTACAGGAAAAAGTGGTGAATTAATCCTTTGGTTAAATGAACTTTCAGTTTGTCTGAGCCTTCTTCTTGGACTTCACTCTTTGTTAAAACCTTTGATAGCTCTATGGCTTAAAATTTGACTAGAGCAGTCGTTTTTAAACTTTTGTCAGTGGAATCCATTTTTCATCAGAAAACTAAAGAGGTCGGACTGAAATATAAAACAGATGTAAGGAAAAAATAAGATGGAACTTTTCTAACCTCCACTTTAAAATTCATTTATTCTTCACCCAAACAACCCCTCCCAAGTTTCCCACATACTTATCACTTTGGAACTTTGATGAAGGCCAGAAGAAAAACCTCTAAATTTTTTAAAATTAATTATTGGGATAGCTGTGGTTAATAAAATTATATAGCTTTCAAGTGTACAATTCAATAATACATCATCTGTATTATTGTGTGTTCACCACCCAAACCTTTAAATTTAGAGAATGATTTGTCAGGGCCTCTATCAACTGACTCAGCTTGCATAAAATTAAAAAAAAAAATTTAGAAGGTTAAAATTACCCAGTAGGTTATCTCTAAACTATTACTATTATGATCATTACTATTATTACTACTACAGCTCAGAAATTCTATCATCAGGCTATATTATTTTAAAAATGATTTTTTATTTACTTATAAGAGGAGTTATTAGGAAATTGAACTCAAACATATTTTCTAATAAATTTTCTTACATCCTTTCTGAACAATAGAGTTTCACATATGTAATCAACCAAAAATATTATTCAAGAAACACAAGGAATATAGTGATTATGAAAGGAAACTGTTGAAAAATGCTAATTAAAGTCAGATGGAGCAAAGGGAGTGGAAGTAAAGCCTACTGATATTTATTTTGAACACCCAGGCCTGCTATAAACTAGCAGGCTGGCCATTTCCAAATTGGAAGCCCCATGATTAGGAATTATAATTTAATTTTTAAAAATATTACATTTAAAAATGTTTAGCTTCATTTCCTCATTTTTATTTATATATCTTTGAATCACCTTAAAAAGTAATTCCTAAAAGAATACTGAAGTTTTTTTTAAAGCTTTGAAAAAAAGAATGTTATTTAGGAATTAATTATTATGTAGGCTCGCTTTTTAGTGGTCTTGCTCTCTTCTGTGTTTTCTCTGGGTGGTAGATTACAGGATTCCTCATCACCTCCCCCTACCTGCCTGTGTCAAGTATTTCTCATTAGAACTGCAAAATATGGTGGTAACTTTACTTATCTTCTGCCATTTTATTGATCAGATATTAGAAATTGGAAGATAAATTGTCATAACACCATAATAGACAATCCTTCACAGGTTTAAAACCCAAATCCAGGCATTTTCCATATTCATCCTTCTCATTCCTTCTATAGGAATGGTAAAGATCCTGTGAAAAATAGTTTAGAGATAATTACAGGGATTATCGACTGCAACTGTTCTCCCACATGGCTTCAGGTCACTGGAAGACAGAAGTGTTCTTTTCCCTTTGGATTAATGGATTAAGTTATAGATGGCTTATAAAACTACTTATATGTCTAACAGTGTTCACTATAGGACTGACTCTAAACAAATCATTCCCATAATTGCTCATAAATAGCTCCTTTCCCTCTCAAATCTAGATATTTTTAAACATCACCATACTTAGTAATTTCTAGGACAGTGATGGTTATGGTTCCATGAACTTTGGCTTTTTGTACTTGATATATAATATTCCCAAAAGCCAAGCCTTGGCCCTCTCCCATTACTACACAGTATTTGCTTATGGCCAAAGCTCTTTTTTTGTTTTTCTTCTCCTAACTTTAAAACTATTTCTTTAAGAAATTCAAGTGAGAATCACTTGGGAATTTAAAGGAATGAGCTATTGATCTTTTAGAAAATGTTAACATCTTATCTGTTTCTCTAACATCCAAAGATAATCTTCTTTTACTCAGCCAGTGATTTATGGGCTAGTAGATCACTTAATCTCTGATTTTTAGGTACCTCAATTGTGAAAAGTGACAGTGATGTCTTCCTAATTGATTTTGTTATCATAATAGAAGTCAAGGATTGGCCTTAGAATTTGACTTTGCTTTTTATTGTTTAGTATATCTCAGATGGGTTTTCTTCATTCCTTTCTGAGTTAAAACAGCAAATCTCCCCAAACAGTACTCTCTGATCCACTATATCAGTTTTTCTAAGAAATGCTTAAATATGCTGTAAATCTAGAGTTACAGTAAGTGGCATTGGCTAGTGATTTGATTTGAGAATTGAGACTACGGTCTGGATTTACTCTTTATGCATTAACACAGGTCAAATGGACAGGGACTGCATTTAAGTCAGTAATGGAAGGCTGAAGGCTGTCTTAAACCAATCACATCAGTTTTTACCCATGACGGATTGGACCCTAGGGACAGAGCCCTATAAGCATTTCTCTTACATGAATGGACTCTATAGAGCCTGGAGTTTCATTCATAAAATGGAGACTGAAAGGAAACACACACACTCACTCCTCACTCTCTTACTCTCTGGAATGTTCATTTATACAGAGCTGAAGGGTGTAGTGTTCCATCAGCTGCTGCCTTTGCCAGTTGACTGGAAGTAATGATTAATGTTCATTGGTCTTGCCTGCATGTAACCCAACACTATTTATGGCCTTGCAGTGTTCCTAATGTATAGTGAATGAGAAGACAACATTCTCAAATCAGAAACATAAACAGGAACTGGTGGGTCTGAATTCCATTCAGATATGTCATTTCAGCCACACAGTGTTTGTCTAACTTGAATTTTGCAGGCAGGAAAGGGGGAAGGGAGGGCTAATCTGCTTGTGCGTTGTGCTAGCTTGAAAAGGGAATTAGAAGAGGGAGGGAAATGTACTTTCATAGTGTGAGAATTTTAGTTTCTTTTTAAAGGAAACAGCCAGGATGCTTAGGCCCAGAACTGTGTCTTGCGAGTGGATAAAATGAACATCCAACTGTTTTCACATGTGCGACTAAGATATGAAATTAAATAAGACAGTTTAAGGTTGAATATTTAGAAATCGATCTGTGTGTGTGTGTGTGTGTGCGTGTGTGTACGTGTGTGTGTGTGCACGCGCGTTTCAGGAATGCGGACAGGAGAAAGGAGATAAATATTATTTATTTTTTAAAAGTATATTTTAGATTTAGAATGTTACAGAATTTTTTTATACCTAAAGCGTTTCTCTACTTGAGTTAAATATTTAATAGTTTAAAGTAAAAGGGAGACTTTTTATTTGATAAAATATTTTTACCTAGCATATGAATAACTTAATTGAAAACTTTTCAAGGAATTCTTGTCAGATTAAATAGATGATTATTGTTTAATCATTTGCGTGTGTGTGTGTGGGTGGGTGTATATGTATGTGAATGTTCTAGTTAATTGTTTCTAATTCTGGGAAATGTTACAAGGATAGATATTCAAAGATACATGTGAAAAACAAAACAAAACTGAAGGATTGACAAACATGTGTTATTATGATTTATTTGCTATTCTCTTAAATTTTGAAAAGTATCTTTGAATTCTCCATTCTGATGATCCTTTTCTATAGACAGGCCCTCACAGTTGACTGCCTTGTCGACACGTTTTTGTTATTCTTAGCATTAAAAAATAAAACTACCCACTTTGTATGACACTGAAAATATTATACTGCATCCTGAGCCTGATGTCTGTTTACTATCTATGTCGTATTAAGCATGTTTTCTTACATCTTTTGTCCTTTATTTTCTCATTTATGAAAAGGGCCAAATAATTCTCATGTTCTTCTGTTTTTATAAGGATTAAATATGGTTATGTCTGTAAAGTTACTAAAATAGTATTAGTGGTAGAGGCAATAATAAAGGATTTCTGTTGTTATAATTTTATCTTAAGTTCTAGAGAAATCTTCAAAGGCTGCTAGTTCTTGAAGAAGATGCTGTTATTATTTCTAATATTTACAAATACACTTTTTGGGGCTAGAGGAGATAAGACAAAATAAGAGACCTATTATGTTAAAACAGTAATATTGTGCAAGGCAAACAAGATACTGTACTATTTTGCTGTTTCTGACAATGAAGCAATCGTACTGAACTTACTAGTAATCCATGTACCATGCAAGTAGGATAAATCGTCTGAATATTTTAGTGATTCAGGGAGAGATGAAAGTGAGAGACCAAAGCAATCCATGATATTGTTTTAAATCACGTAGAATCTAGAAGGTGAACGATTCAGTATGGAAGCTCAACATTAAAACTCACCTCTTCAGAATTTTTTTGTGGAGCATTTTGGCAGCTAATGGCATCTCTTCTCGTATTTTTCTTTTAAACTAATGTTAATTGTCAGAGTATAAAAATACCTAATAAATAGTCAATATTACAATTGGGCTTATGTTTTCTATCACTTCAACTTTTCTTTTAACTCTAACTTAATAAAACCTTCACAACCTTGTAAAATTGTGAGCCTATTAGATTATATAAACTAATCTTGTTTGAATCTTGTTATTTATTTATATATGATACTGTCCTCCCAACCCCAACCCCAGATACTTACAACAGAAGTTTGTAGTTTTATAAGTAAAGTTCCATAATGTTATGTCATATTATATAGCCTTTAAATTTTAAAAGCATTTGAATACAGATAACTGCGTTGTTTTGTTTTGTTTTGTTTTGTTTTGTTTTAAGATTTTACAAATACGATGCTAGGCATATTGTCATCTGTCCTCCAAGTCTATCAACAGACTCAAGATATCTGAGCTGTGGTGGAAGATTTCATATATTCATGGTTTATCAAAAATCCTAATGAAAAATATCCCATCTAAGTGTGAATGTGGTAATACTAAATTCATCACTCTCTTCTTCAGATTTCAGCCAACTCCAACTTTTCTTCCTTTACATGAGTATAAGATATTATACTCATGTAAAGCTTTTGTGAGTGGCAACAAATAGGCCTTATATAACTTGATTGTTTTGGTGTCACATTTGCTTTATTTCTCAAGTGAATTCGGACATACTAATACTGGGCCTTATTTTTAGAGTTACTTTTAGGTCTTATCTGTAATGGAGAGGTTATATGAGTATAACATTTTCTCCCATTAGCATCCTTTTCAGGAAATATAAAATAAAGTTTTCTTGATTAGCTACATGAAATCTATGCATGTACAAGTGGAAATGCAGAGTAAAAGGATACTATACTCGGATGGATATAAATGCATTTGCCTTTAAACACATCTTCATAAAGCTCATGTTTTTTACGTACTCTAGAAAACCTTTGGATTTTAAACTTTTAACTGTGATATTGCCAGGAAATGAGAAAACAAAACAAAACAGTAAAGTGCAAAGTTTAACACAAATAAAACTTTGGCAAATTATGCCATAATTCTCATCTTGAATGAGATTGTTGTTGTTAGTTCTTTATACAACTCAATATTTAGATAATACATACATGTTTCTGAAAAACTTTTTAAAGCTCCAATGTATACATTGAAATACACACACACACACACACACGCACACACGCACATCTACACATTTTTCACCAAGTATGTGCCCACACACATATTTCGACTCTGGACATTTAATGTGCAAAAGTTCCCACTATCATAAACATACAGTATACAGGTTTGGTAAACTTCATTTTGTCACACGACCTCCTCAGAGAGTCAAGTGCATACTCAGTCTGTCCTCGCTTTGTACACACATGTGAAAGCAAAACCTTATTAAAATACAACACCAAACTTATTCCTACTTTGCTGGGATTTCTCATTTACTCTCAGACTTACTCTTAAGCTATTACATGGATTATTGCTTCAGGAATGTAACCAGAAGCATCAAATGAAAGAGCGGTGTTTCCCCCACTTGTTCAGAGTTTAAACTTGGAGAATATCCAGGTTTGTATACTATTTGATAACAAACAGTTGCAACGAAATGTTATCTCAATATCTCAGACAGTGAAACATTTTCTCTCTGATCTGGCCTGATGTTGCTATTAGAAACTTCGGCAAACCATAGCCTGCAGGGAAACCTTCAGTCTGTGCCACTGGGCAACAAATATGCAAATCAGAGCAGTGCCTAGCAGTATTATATTTGCAAATTCAAAACTACACTCTGTGGTCAAACCCTTGATAAAGCTTCCCAAATCAGTATTATGTTTCTCAATATGCTTTAAAGTACAAGTTAAGAGACAGAGAAACCAACTTTTTAATTTCATACCTACATATCTTATTTAAGAGAATTTTAACAGTGTTACTGCTTGATGAAGACTAATCAAATCAGGTAGCTTGGAGTGTTAGTTTACTATTCTTAACGTCTCTACACTGACTAGTGTATTCAAATGACAACAGTGCTTTTCTGCTTTGAATTTTTGCAGCATATTAGATCAGCTTTCATCACCATGAACTCGTCTGTGACAAATTATAGGCAGTTAGTTTCTGCTAGCTGATTTGGCCCAGTACTAATGTCATGTTGTAGGGCTCTTTGATCTGTAAGTTTCAAAATAATAAAAGATCCTTTGTCTAAAATTAAATTTACATAATTCAATTTACAGATCGAATTTAAAACTTTTTAAACCAAAGTTATTTAGTACCAAATATCAAGAGGTAATACTGTAAAAAGAATCCCAAGAGAGGTACCTCCAAATATTTTTAAAATGTAATAGAGATTGTCACTTAAACCTTATATATAATAAATTTATAATGAATTTAAAATGAATATATTTTAAGTAGCATAGGGTAGTAGATTTGTGAAGAATGTTACAGAATAAGTGTACTAATAAGCAACAAATAAACCATCTCAACGGATATGTGATTTAAGAACAAGTCAAGATACAAAATAATTTTGATATGAATTATTTCTAGTTTTAAGTACTGTGGTTCACTCAGTTTAAATACTTGGGAGTTTCACTCACATGCCCATAAAATGTCAGAACTAAGATTCAAAACCAGGTGTATTAAATGACAGGATGCATGTTTATAATCACTGTGCTGTACTAATGATCCTAAGATTATAGTCTATGGATCCAGGCAGTGTAAACATGCTATCGTATTAACATTTGTGCATAGGCTAAACTACAGTTCATATTGTTGCTGAATTTTGGAAGTTTTATTCCATGAAAAAATATAAATGAATACATATGCCATGCCTGCATTCTCTGCCACAAAACATTTGCCTTTGAAGTCTCCGCTTAGCTAGTTGGGATCTTAGATGAGCATTTAGCAAAAGTTAAAATGTAATGCCAAACTTCATTGGCTAGATTTTTTATTAGATAAGGTAGAAATGAAAGCAGCAGGCAATTTAATTAGCAGTAATTTTTCTGGGCAAGTCATTACTTTGATGAACTTCAGAGCAATGTTTATGGCTCCTAATTAACCATGTTAGTCATTTGATTGAATAATCACTTTGGAAATGTTTCTACAATTTGATTAGAGTCTGACCTACTCTGATAGTCATAAATTAACTGATATCACTTTAGAATAACATGACTTTAGTTACTTTATGGGAATAAACTCCTCTTAGCCATATTATTTTCAGGCTTCTCTGGACTCTATAAAAAGACACTGATTTTAAAGATAGACTGGATTTAGACAATGCTAGCCAAGTGTTTCAATTTTAAGAGCTAGAAGTTAATTTTATTCACTTTAGGGTATAATAAATAGTATTAAAAACTGGCAAAGACACAATTATATTCTCATGTATTTTTTTCCCTAAACTGCCATTCAGTGCCTTTTTTTTAGAACTTAGATCACAAGTTGGGCTATTGGAAATATAACGGAGGTTCTGTCTTTAGACTTATTATAAGTCGTTAATTTACTTGAATTTTAAATTGGTATACCTTAAATAGTATAGATTAATAAATATTAGAGTAAATACAACAAGAAATGAGAAACCAGCCAGTTCAATAGATAAGAGGTATTGGTGATATTATCCATTAAATCCTATCTTTGATGTCAAATGTCTACTTTTCCAAGATTATGCTTATTTTGTGTTAGAGTACTTTTATATGATGTCCCTTCAACTTTGAATAGTGGGTTTCTCAGAACTGCTTGCATTTTCTCTCTTTCTCTTTTTCTCCCCCTCTGGGGAGGAAAGACCACATTTAATCACACATTTATACATAATAGAGTTTAGCCTATATGTTTTCCTCTAGCAGCTTCCAGAGCTAGCCAGCTGTTTTTACAGCCACACTCCAGCTGGGCAGCGTCAGTAAAAGTATTTTGTGGCAGGGTGTCAACATTGGTACAACAAAAACGCTTGCCTCTAAGCAGCTGCTGAGCTGATGGCAAAGTCATTAACACTGTCCCTTCCAGGCCCAGCTGCTTTGAGGGACTTTATACCTGGCAATAAATCAAAATAACATTAAAAATTAAGTTGAAGAACCTTGATTAAAAAGTTGGAATAAAACGGATTGCTAACCATTAGGTAACCGAAAAGATCAACTAAATTGCCACCTATTATAAATTCTAACATCAGGAAACAGGATTAACTGCCTTTCGTAGGGTCAGAATTGCATGCTACACAATGCTTTATATAAAGAAGGCATAGTATAATTTAATGTTTCATAATGCGTTTTACACTGTTTTCAACTAGTAAGCTATTGATTTCTAAGTTTTTGCCATTAAGATACTTTTGACTAAAACCACATAAATTTTTTTCTGTGAAAAAAAAGTCTCATATTTTGATTGACATTTATCATGACACGAATTTAAAAATAAACCAAATACATTTTAAAAATGGAACATTCCAGACCAAGACAGAATGACATCTGGGCCAATCATATTATAGCATGAGAGTCTGCATATAGATAGTTAAGAAGATATAAGGGTCATTAGATTCCAATTCATTTAAATGTTCTTTATAA
This sequence comes from Pteropus alecto, assembly GCF_000325575.1. Lineage (NCBI taxonomy): Eukaryota > Metazoa > Chordata > Mammalia > Chiroptera > Pteropodidae > Pteropus > Pteropus alecto. The sequence continues at coordinate 9,576,545 of NW_006436282.1, read as the reverse complement.
CATGTTTGGTCATGTGCTTTACGACAAGTCGTGGAAAAGAGGACATACTCTTAAATAGCACGCTCACTATATACGTTTTACAAGATTTTGTATTCATCGTTTAAAAAACTTTAGTAATACATACAAAAGGTAGAGTTAACTTGATCACATATATTTATACCTTCCTGTATACTATATATGTTATATGCAGTGTTGGGCCCAGATTTGTGACACCTAAAACTTAAAGAAATATGGGAAACCTTCTTAAAGGAAAAGAAAATGAAACTGTACAAAATTAGGTTCAGGGCCTCAGAAAGGAGTTTTGCAAGTGCAGAATCCTAAGGTTCGAACTTCTATATTCAGAACCAAAGAACTTAAGACTATAATAGACTTTAGCTAACATCTTATCCAACCCTTTATTTAATAGAAACAGTCACACAATGGCTTATTTAAAGTCAAGTAGCTTAAATAGCAGTAAATGAAGGACTTGAATTTTAATCTGTTGTCTCATAATCCATGTTTCTTTTCCTTTGCCCTGTAAGCTGCTAAACATATTAAATACACAGCCATTAATATGACTCAAGTTTAACTGTTAACCAAATTTATTTTCTCAGTGATGGGTTAACTTGGTCACATAGGCAAGGCCCCATTCTTAGGATAATTAATGGAGTTTGCTGTAAAATTTTTGCATTTCTGTTTTATAGCCTCATTGGTTTTGGATATGACGCATATGCTTAACAAAATGAAAAGCCAGTCATGTCTTTTATCTTGGGGTGGGGGAGATAGCAGTCACTTTAATGGACTGTAATTTTAAGAGATTTAAATATTTCATCTTTTCATCATAATTTCAATCCAGTGTTCATGAAATAAACTCTGGATGAGTCTTTCATTGATTTTAGCTTTGAATGCCACAGGATATACAAATTTATACCATAAATGGCCTGAAACATATTTTAACTCATGACATTGTTTCAGAGACACCTTCACATTCTGTGAGACTGCAGGTAGAACCAACCTTTAGCAAGATTACTGTAGCTAAAACTTTGAATTCCCATGCCTGTTCAGGAGAATTGGTTCAATATGATAAACTTCTCATTTTTCTCTTTCTTATATGAGCCCTGCCTGAAATCTTAATGATGTGTTGACAAGTTCCCCTCATGGAGATTCATGTCTTTTTCTGTTACTTTCCTGTCTGCACTCTGTCCATTGATTACAGCATGTTTTCAGCTCCTGACTTCTCTGTGACCAATGTTGTTTCCTCTTTCAGAAGTGCCTAGCTGCCACTCGATTTATATGAGGCAAGAAGGCTTCCTGGCTCATTCCAGCAGAACAGAAGTTAAGTTTTCCATTATTGAAATTCCTTATAAATACCTGTCAAAATCATCAGACATCCCAAGGATGCAGTCACTTAATCATTGTATTTTATGAGAAAAATTACTTATGTTCCCTAAACCATTATTTTTAAACTTTATCTTTTTAAAGTAAAAGGAAGATTTATCAGGTCATGCTATCTTGTATTTGGTTGCTAACATGAGTCATGTGCGTACAAAAAAACAGCTGAAAAGTGGATTTGTGTCCTTTTTGCCAATGACCACATCCTCTTTCGAGAGAACATGTGCTTTATAGATTACCCCGCCTTACTCTCCTCTACTGAAATGTATCTTCGAGGAATTTTCAGTTTTAATTTACAAACCTAAGTCATTGTTTTTGAAAATAAAACAGTAGATTTAAATAACCTGGATTTTCCATTTTTGGACAAGTAACTGTTAAGAAGGGAAATTCACATAAGAGGCCTAGAGGACTATTTAGTGCGGGTGTGTTTATGGTAACCATGGTGGGAAGGCTTTGATCTAATGGCCTTTGATACCCACCAAGTAATGAATAAAAATGATTTTATCTGGATATAATCCTCATTAAAGTATTTCTAGAAATATGTACATGGTTCTTGATGTAAATGCTGTATGTTTTTAGTAAGATGACTCAGACTCATCCTTCTAGGTTAGATCTAATATTGATTGTTTTGTGTAAATGATATGAATAGAATTAAGTTTCTTTGTTTCAAAGAATAATAGTATAATGAACTGGTAAATCTAAAATATTTGACACCAAAAATTTTGCACAAATGCAATGTAATTATTGTTGCTACCTTTAATAGTATGTGTATCCATCATAGAGACTAATACATTTGAGAAATAAAACTATGACTGTGTGAAATTTCTTCCTGGTGATTAAAGATATCAACAATTAAAAGAGAGTTCATGGTCAAGGATATTTGGGGGGAAAAAATGATTGTGAAAAGCTGTCAGTTTATTTTTTGTGTGTGAACTTACAGCAAAAAAAGGAAAGTTAAAAAAAAAATTAACTATCTTGGCTATTGAAGATGAAAACATAGGAAGGCTAGCCTAGATAAATATTTCTGCAAGGAAGGGGATAAACCAAATCTGTTTCAGTTCATCGGGGCAATAATGCATGGCAAATATCAGTAATTCATTTTGATTTCCCTCTTGTCTTACTGAATAACAAAACTTGGAAGAATATGGAAAAAGAGATGATCGGTTATAAATCTTAGGTCTGGCAGTGATTACATGAGCTTTGTGCTTGGGTTAATAATACTATACGTAGCTAACTCATATATCACTGTGGGTTAGGTGCTATTCTACATTTGCATATGTTAAATCACTTAATCCTCACGACATCCCTATAAGGTAGATCGTTTATTATTATTCTTGTTTTATTGATGAGGAAACTGAGGCACTGGAGTTGAATAACTGTCCAAGGTCGCAGAGCTGAAAAATGGCAGATTCCTTTTCTACCCTAATTTTGTGTTAATGGTTGTATATTAAATTGTTTGTGAGCCTCATTTCTATCATGAATAAATATATCCCATTTCCCCCCACAGGCTGTATGTTTGAAAAGGGCCCCAGGCAATTTTATGACGACACCTGTGTTGTCCCAGAGAAATTCGATGGTAGGTTTTCCATGTGCTTTAAGTTTTGATTTTTGCAGAGGAGTGATCACCCTTGCCTCTTTTGAAAACAGTCAACATCCCTACTTAAAGATTTCTATGCACATCATTTGTGATTCACTCTATTCTTGCTAAACTTTACCTTTTATGAGTTATCTTCCCTTCCCCCATTAAAAGCCTTTTTCTTTTGTCCCATAAGAGATCTCATTTAGTGATGAGTATCGTTCTTGCTGAGCTTTGTGTAGAGTAAGAAGGGCCTTTCCATTGCCCTGCTGAGCACATGCAGCTTGTTCTTTGAGATTTATTGAAAGCTGATCCTATAATTAACAAAGCAGAACAGAAAGCATGCTACCGTGGATGCACAGATGACTAATGCAGCCTCTTTCCTTTTATTGTTTATGAAAAGATGCATTATGGAACACAGGAACAACATAGCTGCCCATTTAGTTAGTGATTGTTAGTCCTTTTTTGTTATTTCTGGGAAGATGTTCATTACTAATGTGGCATTACTTTGTAATTGCTTAAAAGAGAGTTAGGAAAGCATTACCTATTTTAATATCACTCGCTGTTGCAATGAGAAGGTCCCAGATGTTATGATGGAGTGTCAAGTTAGATAGAATTTTCTTTTCTTGACAAGGGTGGCAAAAGTCGACATCTACAAGGATGTGTGGGTAAAAACTGAACAGTTAATTGATTTAGTTTTCAGAGTGGTCTCCATATTTCCTGCTTTGATTGTTTAACAGGAAATGAGCAGGGCCCTCTGATTAGCTGATTGCACAAACTTTCGGTATTATGGCTATAACGACTTGGTAGTTCTCAGAAGTTTTTAATGGTCATATTTGAACAACAAAGTCATGCTCAGATTGCTTCTCAGTCTCTAGTGGCTTGTAGACTACTCTGTTCTCAACATTTTTGCTAATCTTATGTGCTTTTCAGAATGGATAGTAAGATCTGTTTCCTTAGCCTCCCTTTAAATTGTTAAATTCATTCAAGGTCACAGGGTTAAAACTCTACTAGAGTCATTTTTTTTGGCCTTATTCTACAATAGATGTTAGTTTTAAGCTTTGAGTTTCAGAGGCATGATCTGGATTATTTTTAACCATTAGTAGAGCATCACAATTCCTAAAATATAGCCTTTTCTCTTGAGACAAAGCACAAAGCTTTCACTTCTTGGAATGACCTTTACAGTTTTGTTTAGTCTTAGTGAGCTTAACATTTTAATAAATCTTGGTAATCAGTATGGGCATATAAGAAAGAAAAATAGTTCAAAACTATAGATAATGTTATGATATAATCTAACAGCCCAAAGTCATACTAACGTTTAGGGAAGCTAATGGTCTTGATTATTTATTCCCTTTGTCCTTTAAATACTCCCTGATTTTATACTAAGAAAACATTTTTTGGGAAGATAGTATCAGTCTTACATTTTTATAAAGAATAGAGAAGAAGAAGAAAGAATAACAGAAGGTTATTATATTATATAAGGACAGTATAATCAGTCACATTCATAGACAGAAGCAATCTAGAGATTATAAAATTTGACAGTGTTTCACTCTGTTTGTATAATTGCTGTTACCACCATGAAAAAATTGGTAAATCTCAGAAGGAAAAACTGAGATAAATAAAACTGTTTTTGAAATAAGTATGAAAATACACTTCTATATTATCTAGCTTACACTAAAACAACATAATGATTTTTAGCAGCTATTGATAATAATTTTACTTTAGTTTACTTTTTAAGTGTTTTTTTTTCTTTCTGTAATTATTTTAAGAAGCATATTTCTGTCTACTGACCAAAAGAAAGATTTTTAAAAAGCTTGTGATTTGGTCTCTTTTATAATTCACATTTAGTGTGAGTAGATCAGCTTGAATATATTCTATTTGATTTTTTCTTTAGTGGAGAAGGGAAATTCATGTATTAACAATGATGTTTGTGGGGCCTGAGACAGTCAATCCCCAATGTGATCAATTCTACATATTTTTGAAATAGAAAATATGGTGGTTAACACAATAAATGAGATAGAAGTAAATAATCTTGAGTTATGCATTCAGTTTTTGTTTCTTTGTTTTTGTTTTTTGGTAAAACTGAGATAACTGACCAGAATTATACCAGAAGTGTTTTACAGTAATACTTTTATTGCTGTAATCTATTTAATAGATTATTACACTATATATGAATAACAAATGAATGTAACAGACCTTTCTTGCATAAAAATATAGATTTAAAGAAATCTCTAGTGTATACATTTTTAAACTTTTAGAAAAAGTGTAGCAAACAAATTTAAGTGAGTGAAATACAAACAAATAAAAATGAGAGAGAATTTTTTATTTGCTACCATTTGAGAAAGTGGTAGTTCCAGTATGAAGGTATGGAAGAAAGAATGTATGATGGTAAACCAGTATGCCTGAATGGCCCATGAGATTCCCTAATTTATATTAAGTTCAGTTTACTTAATTCACAGTTTAAGATGCTATTAAATTTGCTTAAAATTTGCAATGGTTTGTTATGTGCAAGTCAGTGAGGTACTTACAAATTGTTGTTTGCAGAATTTAATTTCTACAAATAAAAAGCCCAGAGCTTAAAATTGATTACCCCCTCTTCAATGTTGCTTAGAGCAGTGAGTAATGGCATTAACAACAAAAGCAAAGAAATGTGTTTAAATGCTATGGTTTCTAAAGAAATCAATAGAAAAAAACAATACAATTTTTTTATAAGTAAAATGACATTCGTGGATTTATTCTGCACCAACGTGCATTTATTTTGACCCTTATATGTCACGTATAGTTTTCTGTTAAGTTTGTACAGATTCTTGGTTTACATTCAATCCCTTAAGTATTTTAAATTGCTAATTTAATGGTATCATTGTATTGCAAAGATACCCGTAAAATGTTTGTAGTTTAACCATTTTAGTGATCAGTTTAATGTAAATTTATATAAATTTTGTTATATTGCTAATAATAGAAACTTTATTATTATTATTTTTTAATTTAGGAGACATCAAACAGGAGCCAGGAATGTATCGGGAAGGACCCACATACCAGCGGCGGGGATCACTTCAGCTCTGGCAGTTTTTGGTAGCTCTTCTGGATGACCCTTCAAATTCTCATTTCATTGCCTGGACTGGGCGAGGCATGGAATTTAAACTGATTGAGCCTGAAGAGGTGGGTTTAGTAGGTTTTAATGAGGAAAATTAGATATTTTATAATATAAACATACATGTATTTGATTATTATGTCAACATGTTGGGGTTTTTTGTTGTTTTTTTTTTTACATTTTAAAACTTTGGGGAAACCTTCTAAATTAGAAGATGGGGTGAAAAGCACGCATACATTTAAAACAAACAAACAAAATGAATACATTGCATGCTTGTTCCAGTTGAATACCATCATTAGCGCCAAGGCAGGGTTTGGGAAGTCTGTAAAGGAGCATCAGATTTGGGGATGTTTGACAATTTTGGGGAGAGAGAAGGGTTGTCTGCTGAGGTTCATTCAACTTGTTTTGACTTTGGAGGAATTGTTCTTGAGAATTAGCACTTATTATTTGGACACTCTTGATTTTGTTAAGGGGCTTGAAGGGGAATATTTAGAGACCAAAGTCTCTGCAATGAGGAATGGGGAGAAACAGCTGTGGGATATAAAGGCACGCAAGGGCCACAAGTGAGAAATTGTCACTCCTTAAGTGTTTCATAGGAGACACAGGCCTAATAGGAGCATTGTTTCCCATTGATTGTTGATGACATATTTCAAGTCAGCTGGGCCATGCACAATCCATTTGAAGACAGGGATGAAGTGTACAGTGTCATCATAATTCAAAAGAGATAATGAAAGGACCAAAATGAGAGGATTCTGAATAGAGATAATATGGATAAATAGAACGCAAATTCAACTAAACTGTTCAACTATCCCCCACCGCCCCTGCCACCACCCACCGCTCCCCCATCTCCATGCACATACAAAAGGAGTATTTTCCTGCAGAGCTCAGTTCAGTTTTTTTATTCCCAGGACTAACTTTAGGCTTAAGTCTACTGTTGTTACTACAGCATAACCCACTAATAGCATTTTGGACCCTTGTAGAAAGGTGACTGTTATATGAAATATTTGTCTTTTTAAAATGCTTTCTCTACTACTGTTAAAATTGACTTTAGTTTACATTAGCGAAGAAGGCAATGGGAGACTTTTAGCTTTGACTGATCATATTGACTATAGTGTCTAAACACCTCAGGAAGATATCCAGAAAATTTTTAACCTAAAGTGATTAGTTTCATATAGACTGGACATCTACAACCTCGGCTAATGGGCCTACACATCTTAAATTTTCTGCCTTATGAAACCACATATTAAATAGTAATCTGATTATATGCTCTATAAGGTCACATTACTTATTAAGATTTAGGAGATTATCTCATTCAAATGTGTATTAAAAGAAGTATGAAATAGAGGAGGTGGTTAGCACAATTAAGTCACCTCCAGGATAGAGCATTACACTAATAATACTAGGTAAGCTCTGCAGCTTTTCTCTTGCCTCCCCCTCCCCCATCCCCAAGCACACACATACAGAGGGCTCAATATCAGAATTCGAAAGTATCCATTATCTGGTCTGGGCTAAATGTTTGGGTGTTTGATTTTTGTAGTGTGTCTAAAGTTTAATTCGTCTGTCAAATGAAATTGGTTTTTATTTAGATGTACTTAAATGAGGTAAGTGAAAGAACCACAAAAATATGAAGCACTAACAAATTGAAACTAGGAACGCTTAATATAACGTGTTGAAAGCTCTTTAACATGACAGAAATATGTGCTCTTTACTTCATGAAAGATGTTCATGATCATTGTAACAGTTGGTTCATGTTAGCGCTGAGTACATGTGACAGGAATTTACATCAAACAGTTATTTCCATCGTAAAGTTGAACAGAAACATTTTTAAATTTTTTTCATATATTAAGTTAGGGGAAATTACTAAATTATGTCAGTAATTATTGATCCATTCAGAAGAGTAAAAAATCTCATGCAAGTGATTGAATTCTCTATATAGCAACAACTGGCTTTTATGATGATCAAGTTTAAATTAAGCAGAAGACTTAACTCGCTGACCATTAAATTCCGAATTTCTATAATTTTTAAAGGCAAGGAATACAATTACATCTGTTTCATACAACAACCAACATTTAGACACCTTGTCTGTAACAGACTCGTTAAGTAAAAAAGGGCTGTGTAATTCAGTCAGCAGACCATTTCCAAGTAGTAACTGACTCAGTGGCAGTTTACAATAAGCACCAAATGTCTCCTAAGGCCTTTGTTCAAAATGAAGCCTTCCATTTCTGATTACTGCATTGTTCACCATCACAGTTGCTTCCATCAGGCCATGATCGTGCTGTTTACGTTTAAATTTCTTCTTTGCAAAATGTTTGTGAAATGTCTTCAGCCTGTGTGGCCTGCGTGCACCCTCTCCTACCACACAGCGGCTCTTTGGGGGACTGTGTCAGCACACACATGAGAAGGGGCCGTGAAGCTGACCTTGTTGGAATGACTCGTGGGTTCCATTTTTTTATATTCTTTCTGGGAGTTTAAAATGATATTGTGTGAGACTGCAGGCTGTGCTGGTTATCTGCTCAGTGTGTTTGGATAACTTTAGCAAGCACATCATCCTTAACATCTCTCCTTTTGAGATATTTGAGATAATGAGGTATTATTTTCAGATTAAACATAGATCTGAGGGAATTATTCCAAAGAACAGTTATTAACATAATAAAGCATCTATAAGACCTGGAGTAGAAGTTTTCGATGGTATTCAAACTTGTTGAGGTGGAAGAGTTACCAAGAAGTCTGAGTCAGGCTCTGATTGTGTGCGTGTGTGCGTGTGTGTGTGTGTGTGTGTGTGTGTGTGTGTGTGTGTGTTTACCATTGCATATTCAAGCATGATTTTTAAAAATAAATTGAGTAACACTTGAACTATTGCATTTTCCTATGTAATTTCTTTGACAATAGGAGTGGATGCTATAGTGCCATCATCTTTTCACTTTCCTCATCTACAGCCAGTTTTCATTTGAAGAAGTATTATTGGCATTATCGCCACCATGGCATTCACTTCATGTAGAAAACGGTGCCTTGGCTTTTAGTGGTGCTGGATATTGTAGTGATTGGTGGGTCCTATGTCAGGGCTGAAGGGATTTTCTTAGTTAGTGGGTGGTCTTACCTATCCTGGAAATTATTTATGTTAATTGTTCCTTTTAAGTTTCAGTCTTTCTCTTTTATTGTGCTAAGAATACTTAAAATGGGATCTACTCTCATCAAATTTTTAAGTGTACTGTATAATTATCGACATTGTGCTGTACAGCAGATTTCTAGAACTTATTTACCTTGTGTAACTTGTCTGTATCTCTTGGGCATATTGGATGTCTCATTTCCTACAACTTTATGATGAATGTAACACTGAAACAGCTCTAAAAATATATTTTAAATATATTGATAAAATATGTCTACTAATATCTACAGTGATAAGAATTAACTGGTATCCTAAAAGTCAAACTCTGCTTATCTAAATATTAAAAAAATCATCTTTCTCTCCCAGAGACATCCACAATGTTTTCTTAAAGTTTGTTGCAAATATTTTACTTTCTAGGTGCATCCTGGTGAGTTTCCAGAAAGGAATCATTTATAAATGAATAAGTATCCATAAATTGTTTTATTTAAGGAGATATGAATGATTTATTTTCACATCTTCTCCAGGTTTACATGCTGTTCAGTTGCCATGTCTATTAGTCACTGATGTCCATTGTTAGGTTTTTTTTGAAGACATTTTATTTAGAAAGCATTGATTTCATTTCTTATTGCTACCCTCCCATTTCACTATTGCTCAGGACATTTAATTAAAATGAGGTTTATCTTTGGAAAATTAAGATGTACCTGCCACTGTGATTGTCTGCTTGGATATATAGTCGTGTTCCTGTTACATCACAACTCTCTGCTCTTAAAAAAGAATACTGATGCATGTGACTACATTACATTGTATCTTCATTCAGGGAATACAAATTAGTGAGAGAGAAAATAGCAAGGATCAGTATTTTTAACATAAAACACACACACACACACACACACACACACACACACACACTTTAAAAGTATAAAAAACCCCGGAGAAAGGTTATTGCTAATAAAGTGGAGAGACACAATGATCTCTCTGAAAAGTGTTCTATTTTAGTATATGTGACATCGCAACAACTTGAAATTTCATGGACACGAAAGAAAACATTAACCCTATTAGATAATGCTCTCTTGGGGTTGGCTAGGTATGAGTGGCAGCTGCAGTTTCTGCTCAGACTAATAAAAAGTGGAAATTAATGAGAACGTGACTTTAGCTATACTAGTCTGTATAATGCTTCAGCTAGCCCAGGGTGGGGGTGAGGTGGGAGATACAGAAACACTGAGGAAGGAGGTTTTATTAAAGCCCCATAGAAGACTCTCTTTGCCAGATAAGTTGTTCCTCCAAAGCCACATTATAAAAGTCTGGTGATTTTTTTCACTTAACAACAAAGTACACATTCTGCTATAGAGATTTTTGTTTGTGGACTCATATACATGGTGACCTTTTCCACTTCCTTCTTATTTTTAGCATCCAATTACTGTTCTCTAAATGAATGTTTAATTCCCCAGTATAGTATTGGCTACAATTTTATTCTGATGCTGCTTCAGGCAATAAAAATTATTTGCGGCCCACATTATTAATTTGTATACTGTTTCTTCTACTATACACACTATGCCGTTTCTTCAATCTTTTATTTAGTATCAAGCAGGATACCTTTTTTCTTTGGTTTATAGTAACCTCAAAAAACACCTTTGTACAAAGAGATCACTAAACTGCTCTTAATCTATAGTTTTTATCTGAAAAACTAAGGAAAAAGCCACAGTATATCTCAATATGGGAAACGCCTCATTTTGGTGAATTGCAGTCTGTTTATTCCTGTTGTAAACACATTCCCTTATTTCCATTTCATTTCGTATCCAAAACAGTGGTAACAAAGAATTCTATTGTGATGTTTCAGAATGATCACTTCACACTCCAGGGTTAAAAAGCAAACCAGGACACAGGGAATTCAGATTATGATAGTTTTTGCCTCTTTGATTTGGATGTGTTTTGAAGGAGTTGGAAGTAATTAATAAATTAACTATTTTTGTATGAAATATGTTGATAAGTTAATACTTAACACTACAATGTAATTCTGTTTTGGTGGCAGGTGGCCCGGCGTTGGGGCATTCAAAAAAACAGGCCAGCTATGAACTATGATAAACTTAGCCGTTCGCTCCGCTATTATTATGAGAAAGGAATCATGCAAAAGGTGAGCAGCTAATACAGCATTAAAATTCATTGAAATGTTGCGCATAAATCTGCATGTCATACTTTAAAAGCCACATATCCTTGCATTGCTGAAACAAGGTTTTCACTCACTTTAACATATGCTTAGCTCTTGGTTTTGCTATTACAAACCTTTCTATTTATAAATTCATAGGCATCATAGACAAATGTGTAATCACATCATATACAAAGTACTAGACTTTCTAGAAGTTCCTACATTGTTGTGTTTGGTAAAAAAAAAAAAAAAAGGTTGTTTCTGTACTAGTATTGCATGTATACATCCTCAGAACTTGTTGATATTCTGCTACATTCTCGAGGTATATAATTTTGAAACGTTTTTGCTTATAGATTTCAATCCTAACCAGATTCTTACTTTTCTGTCCTTGTTCTGATTCTTAAAACACTCGGAACATTTCTTGTTCTCATTCTGAAAAACATTTTTCTTGCCTGAACATGCTAAACCATTAATTAAAAATAAGCATTTGACCTTAGTTTGTTGATAGAATGAAGTTAAGTATATTTTGTTTTATTTGAATTGAGTTTCTCTTAATATTTGAAAGTAGCTTTTTGAAAAAGAGTGAGATAAAACAAAAGAATGATATACTGAGGACATAGTATAAATTTTTTGAAGAAGATAATGAATAAAGATAAAATGTTTAGACATTTGTTATTATATCCTTTAACCTTGCATATGTGTTCAATCTACTTGTCTTGACTTTGAACTAAGTTTACAATTTATCCATTGTGAACATTACAGTTTTATTATGCATCCTTTGTTCATTTGGGAGGACATGAATAGTTATATATTACAGATTGTGGCATATTTTTATATTACCATAGTTATTCCAAGAAACACTAGACCAGTTGCTACATGAAACTTACTAGAACAAAGGGAACAGCATCACTGAGTTTCTTAGACCGAAGGAAATCAGTGCCCTGAAGTTTGCCAGCTCAGCAGTTAGAACTTCCAAGATGCTTAAAAGATGAGGCTGCTGTAGATTCCCAGTTGCTTCCTATGTCCCGATATCTCCCTTCAAAACGTATAACCATTTTCTCTGTGCTCCTCCTAGCTTCTCCATCTCAACCCTGGGTCATTTTTAATTCCTACCTTTCTATCATTCACCATTCCCATTTTCAACCTAGCCCTTTCATTTTCCTTTCGTTTTCATCACCATCTTTCTAATTCCAGCAGATCAGGTGGGCTGGCACAGTAGGTGCTCAGCAGTTCCCCATGGGTAACAGTGCTCAACAGTGAAAGTAAATGCAGTCATGATTTAGGTTTGCATGCTAGCTTCTCATCGGATCACCCTTTTCAACAGATAGCTAGTTTCTCCTACTAAGTGGTGGTGTTCTTACCTCATGAAGTTGTGATTATTAAATGAAATAATGTATTTGAGACACTTGCACTCTACCCGGCACAATAAAAGTCTTGGACAAATGGCAGCTTTGAATGAATCTCACACTGGGAAACTAGTGTGAGCTAAGGCATATTTTGCTTTCGTGTCTTGACCGTTATGCCACTTATTAAAGGGAGCATTCACAGAAAGCTAAAACGTATTATAAGACCTCTAATCACACCTCAGCTTTTAGACACTGTGTTTAAATATCTCCACGATGTCATGCCCAGTCTTAAACATTCGCAAAGGTGTTCATGCTTATGCTTCTTATTACTAGTATCACCACTTCCATGTTCCTATTTATTTATCCAGTTATCTCATATACCATTTGTTTACCTCTTATATAAATAAGGCAAGATGCTATGAAATAAATAATGGCATAGATATTGCTGCTTCTCTCACTTTTTCCCATTAAGGCTATAATTGCCAAAGTAAACTATTTGCAACTCTTTATTCATCAGCTAATATAGGATAGCAACATGCTGTATATGACAGACCTTTTGGGATATCACTGTATAATGTAAGAAAGAGTAGATCATTTAATGATGAAACATGCAAAAGTCGAAGTCTGCTTGTAACTAGCACAACAATCAAGTCTTTTTGCAATTTTTATGAACACACATATTAACTTTTCTTCCTCACATGTGTTGAGCCTTTCTGTTTGCTATTCCCAACTCCCTCATTATTTCACTCATTGTTCTGCTTTCTAGAATGTTTTACCTTCTCGTCTTTACCTGTTAACACATGTACCACTCATATGATAGATCATTATTTCTTTTGGCTTAATCCATAAACTTTAGTTTTCCTTCAGTATTCCTGTATTCTGAAATTTTAAAAGTTAAAACATAATTTAAATACCTAGTCTTTCAAAGCACAGTTCAAAATATTCTTCCCTGTTTAATTCTGGTCAATCTTTCTTGCAGAATTCATGTTTTATCTATCTCAGCATTGCAATTCGAGTATATTTAATGTATAGGATTTTCCAAATTGTAATTAGAACATTAATAATGTAAGATGTTATTTCTCTAAGTTGGTTATCAGCCCTTGTTATAAACTCTGTGGCCTTTAATATAGTCTAATAAGTATAGTAATAGCCCTAAAAAATGTTTATTCAAAGAAAAATGAAAGGAAGCTGTGAGTCAAGGCAGAGTCCTTAAAGAGATTTTATAATCTTGATCACATGTTACACATTTTAATTCCCTTTATTGATTTATCAAATCATTTCTAATTATAACCAATAGCAGCAGATTGGACAAAAAAAGCTCCAGTAGCCTAAAGCAAATACCTTTTTCTTCACAGCCCTAAACAAAACAAAGCAGGTTATTAAATGCTCCGAGCCTCTGAGGTATGCAAGCCATTTTTTTGTATTTCTCAAAATGCTTTGAACAAAGGACAAAAGGAAAACTAGGATTTAGTATCTTAGCTTTGTTTCTGAAATTATCTGTTTTTATTTTCATGGTAACTTCACCATTTCATCTTTATGAACTTAATTTCCTTTTAATAAAAGACTGAAATGAATAAATTTATGTCAGGCCCCCCTGTTTGCCATGCAGTGTACCTTAGACGTCCATCTCAATTTTACACAGACATTCTTTCCAGAGGAGCCAATTCCTGTCTCCATTTTACAGAAAAAAATAAGAAACAGCGAAGTTTAGGAAACATATCTAAATTCATAAAAACTAAGTGTTGACTATTTTCAAACCTAAGACTATTCAGGTTATTTGGGTTCTCTAAACTGGTACCTCTTACAGGGTAAAAACTCCAGGGCAAAAAAAATATTCTAAATCTGAGTCCAGAACAGCAGTTGCTTCTTTTCTTCCAAACATATACAGATAGTTTCTAAACCACGAACTCACCATCCCCCCACATCACAAAGCAACTAGCAGTGCCTTCTTGATGCATAGGAACCCAGAGGTGATTAATTTTCACCTTCCTAAAATTACTGAACTCTGGGTACACACACAAGTTACTATCAAAGTTGATACAAAGACTATTTATCCACATACTCACACATACCCCCATCCCAGTTTTCAGAGCCTCAGCATTGTTTATTAATGGTGCTGAGGGGAAGGGGGACCATATATGTTTCACTCAGTTGTTTATAATTTCCTAGAGAAGCATTACTCTTCAAAATTTAAGTCTGGGGCATGTCATTCCCTACAAATTATGCTACTACTTTATTTCAAGCAGCTGTCACATTTCTTTTTCTCTTTTCCTCCCCATGCGTTGTGTACTTTAAATTCCTTTCACTTTTTTACACCTCTTACTTCAATTTGACACTTTATACACATCCTTAACTTCTGTCTAATGCATCTTGTCTTCATTTTTAAAAGATGTACCCAGAATAATGCTGTCTTCTTGATCCATCTTTCATTTAAATAAGGCCATGCATCTTTCTTTTTTTTGATGAGAATACACAGTGGAAAAAATAGAAAAAAGAACCATTTTACCCTGTGAATCAGTGAATCACTAGTCTAGTCATATTAAGAATACAACACATTTTTCTTCTAAGGTTTGGAAGTTTAATTTTCTACAGTTTCAGAAATGTAATAGTAAGAAGGAAACTACACCTTAAAGGTCCAGTTAATTTTGCAAGTATAGATACTACCTTCTCAAACAAGGAAAAAAAAAAAAAAAAAAAAAACTTCACTGACATATCCATGTGAAATCATTGATTTTTCCCCCTCCAAATAACAATGTAAGTTTATCTTTATATTTAAACAAGGAAACTGCTAAACTTTTTAGCTATGTCTAGAATGAATGTAAATATTTCTCAAGGTCAATATTTCGTATTTCCCTCAAATGAATCGTAGTTTATTCCACAAAGTAAAAACTTTTTTTAAAAATGAGTATCTGCTAACACTTGGTTGCTTTTTCTTTTATCCAGACTTTCTTATGTATTAAACCATGTTTTTGTTCTTTCCCTTCCCTTTCTTTCCCCATCTGGGATGCTAAAGATGTGTTTTTGGTTTGTTTGTTTTTGTTTGTTTGTTTGCTTTTATTGAGGTATAATTGTCATATGATGTCACATTAATCTCAGGTGTACAGCATAATGATTCAATATTTGTAAATGTCGTGATCACCACAGTAAGTCTAGTTAATGTCTGGCACCATACATAAGGATGAGTTTTTTCTCTTCCATGTTTTCACCAGGTGGCTGGAGAGAGATATGTCTACAAATTTGTGTGTGATCCAGAAGCCCTCTTCTCGATGGCCTTTCCAGATAACCAGCGCCCGCTGCTGAAAACAGACATGGAACGTCACATCAACGAAGAGGACACGGTGCCTCTGTCTCACTTTGATGAGAGCATGGCCTACATGCCAGAAGGGGGTTGCTGCAACCCTCACCCCTACAACGAAGGCTATGTATATTAAGCCAAGTGACAGCCAAGCAGGGCCTCCTTGCTCTTTCCTTTTCTTTTTGCAAGATGCAGAGAATCTCTGAATTCTCTTCAATCTTTGTTTGATTTCTGTTGTTTGTATTTTATTTTTAAAATAATAATACACAAAAAGGGGCTTTTCCTGTTGCATTATTCTATGGTCTGCCATGGACTGCGCACTTTATTTGAGGGTGGGTGGGAGTAATCTAAACATTTATTCTGTGTAACAGGAAGATAATGGGTGAATGGGTGGGGGGAGTGGGGGATTACTTTTTACTTAGGCTTGGGATGGGGTCACACAGGTTTTAAGTATGATGAAGCTATATCATGTTTCTTTGATTTCATTACGACATAAGAAAATGTTCATTTTCTCTCGATATCTATGGTACAGTTAATTCACATTGTGTAAATATCCACTTGGAGACTATTTGTCTTGGGCATCTTCCTCTATCATTTCTGAGTCTCTGCAAGGTGTACAAAAAAATCTGTAAATGGCAGTTCAATTATTAGAAATAACTGTTTTAGAGATTGCATTTGCTGTTTTTGTTTGTTTGTTTTGCTTTATATATGACTCAGAGAGGATAACCATATAATGGGTAATTCTCTCTGAAGTTGAGTAATCACCATGACTGTAAATGAGGGGCACAATTTTGGACTCTGGCTCCAAAATGAGTCACAGGCCAGTAGCATTACATGTATCTGTGTAATACAGGTGCCACCTTGCTGTTTAAATACAAATCATGCTGTCGATTAAAAATTTGAAGCCCATTTCAGTTAAATAATAATATGTCATGGTCCTTTGAAATCTTCCTTTCAATGGTAAATCTGGGATCGCAATGAAGCAAAAGATTATCTGTGTCTTTTCACTTCCTTCAGCACATAAAAACATTATTTAATCAATAAGAATTAACTGTACTAAATCACATATTATGCTGTTCTAGATACAGCAAACACTCCTTAAGAAAAATATCCAATACACTAAATAGGTACTATAGTAATTTTTAGAGATGGTACCCATTGATATGCATTTAAACCTTTTACTGCTGTGTTATGTTGATAACATATATAAATATTAGATAATGCTAATGCTTCTGCTGCTGTCTTTTCTCGAATATTCTCTTTCATGCTGAATTTACTATTACCATTTATAAGCAATGCAGTTAACTACAGATAGCATTTCAGGACAAAATAGATGACTCAACCCATTTATTGCTTAAAAAAAATAGCTTATGCCATGCTATGCTATAAGCAGCTTTTATGCACATTGACAAATGAAGAGTAAGCTTCAGCTTGCTAAAGGGAAACTGTGGAAACTTTTGTAACTTTTCGTGAAGTGGAAAATTATTTACAAACTGTTAAAGTATATGAGGAAGTTGCTGTATGACATAGTGCTGGCACTGATATTCATCTTGTTTTGAACACTCATGTAAATGTGATTGGATTGTTTGAAAGAAGATTTAAAGATTTAAAGTTTCAAAGGTTTTTGTTTTGCTTTCATTTTGCATTTGGAGAAAATACTGAAAGCAGGATATGTCATTCTGTTCACCATGGAAAAAACCATAAGTAAATGGTGTTATAATATCTCTGAATGGCTTGCTAAATAATTCAAGCAGCAAACATGAGTTTTGTCCAATCCATCCAAATATCTCAGAGAAACAACAGTTTTTTAAGAGTCTATAGCAAAATGTTAAAAAAAATTCTAAGCAAATTTGAAATCAACTTATAAAAGTATTTCATAATGAGCACGGGAAAGATTATTGAAAGTTGATCTCCCAGCTACCTATTTTTCACATGTCTTTAAATCAAACAGTTATTGGGAAATCTACGTACCATAACTGATACTATTCACATATAATCCTACAAAAAAATTCTAATTTCAACATACATGTTACCTTTGGTTTTAATGATTGTCCTGCACATAAATTATATATCATTAAGCCCATTCTGGGCTAGTAAGTATGCCTTAAAAATCAGAACTTCCCCCCAGCACCCCCACCCCACTATGCTCATGTGGCTATTTATGGTATTTAGAATAAAAACAAATTTTAAAATATTCAGCTAAAGTTTTATTGGAAAGAAAATGGACATATTTGGAGAAATTAAAGGAGAAATTGAAAATGGGTCTTTCGAATATAATCTAAATGAAAGTCGTATCAAGGATTTCTTTTCTATTCCTTCACTTTTTTTCCTTTTCTTTTTTCTTTTTAAAATTCTATTTTTAGTTTGCCAGTGGGGAGGAATAGGGCTATGAATTATCTTAAGGAATCAAAGGAGGAACTGTTATTAATTATATAATATTTAAGGACATATTATATAATTTACTGTTTAAGGTAGTGACTCACTGAACAAAATAAGTAGTTGGCCAACATT
Organism: Pteropus alecto; assembly: GCF_000325575.1. Classification (NCBI taxonomy): domain Eukaryota; kingdom Metazoa; phylum Chordata; class Mammalia; order Chiroptera; family Pteropodidae; genus Pteropus; species Pteropus alecto. Next base: position 9,558,106 of record NW_006436282.1, on the reverse strand, counting down.
AATGATATTTCCAATACAGAAAGGTTTAAAACATTGCTTTATACACTCTTGGGAAATGTATCTAAATTTTTTTAAGTTTTGTTTTCTACTTTTTGTTTGGTTCTGTTTTATTTTCAGATAGATTAATAAATCTGGCAGCTGATTTCTTTAAGATTCTTGTGTTTTGAATTTCTAAGTGAATTGGCTACTCAAATAGAAATCAATTAATATAACATTTTCCTTCAACTTGGTAAGAGTAACTAAAAGAAATGTCTCCCTTAGCATTTGCTGCCTCTTGATGATGACATGATAATACCTAACGGACTAATTATAACTAATAACGTTGCATCCCAAATAACTAATAAAACATAATTTTTCTTAAGCTATGGCTATTACAGATTATTAAAAATAAAAATCCATAAGGCTGACAGCACAGAAAAATTTTCTCTAATCATAAAAAGATCTTGGAGGTCATTTAATTCAGCCCTTTTTACAGATTGTACAGGCATACTTCGTTTTGTTGCGTTTCCCTTGATTGTGCTTCACAGGTTTTGCATGTTTTACAAACTGAAGGCAAGACCCTCTACCAGCCAAAAGATTATGCCTCACTTTATGGAGGTGTGCTACCTTTATTATGGGGGTCTAGAATGGAACCCACAATATCTCTGAGGAAAGCCTCTATAAGTTTCCTGTAGCTGCTGTAACAAATTCCCACAAATTCATTAGCTTAAAACAACACAGATTTATCATAACTCTTATAGTTTTGGAGATCAGAAGTCTTAAATGAGTCTAAAATCCTCTAAAATCAAGGTGTCTGCTGGGCTTGTTTCTTCTGGAGGCTCCAGGGGAGAACCCCACCCTAGCATTCTCTACTTTTAAAGGCTGCTAACATTCTTGGCTCCTGGCTTCATCACTCAAATCTCTGCTTCTGTGGTCGTATCTCTTCTACTGTAGTTAAATCTCCCTCAGCCTACCTCTTACACAGATAGTCGTGATTACTTTTTGGTTTCAGTCAGGTAACCCAGAATAATCTCCCCATCTCAAGATCCTTCACTTAATCACTACTTCAAAGTCCATTTGGCCAGATGAGGTATTCACAGGTTTCTGTGATCAGGACATGGGTATGGAGGTGGGTGAGGGATTATTTAGTTTACCACACAATGACTACACTGTGTAGTAAAAATACTGATTGACTTACCTATGGACAAAAAAAATTTTATTGAAATTACTGACGGACATTGTTTACCATTGAGGTAGTCTCACTTTATTCTGCATAAATGGTACAGAAAGAATTCTATATGAAAGTTCAACTATTTCATCAAAGCATCTGGTAATCACATCAAGTTTTTAGATTATTTAATTCTCCTTCATGTAAACATTATTAATGATAGGGGAAAAAAACAAAGGTGTGATAATTACAGATAGTAATTACAGTTAGTAGCACAGTTCATTCTGTTGTCAAAGCCTGATTATATTTTTTTAAAGAAATTTCTTTTTTATGCTAGTATGAGTTGTTACTATATGATCTTAACACCTACAGGTGATTACTATTAGGTAAGAATAATATGTAGAATATGCCTGTTACTCAAAAGAATATGCCTATTACTCATTTCTAAAATATAAGTAAACTTATCTTTATGTGACAAGGAAATAAATTTATTATCCAATATTATAGCATTTGGCCTGAACATAGGAGTTTGTAAAATGAGCCACTTTGTCTATCAGGCAGCATTTTCAGGGTTTATAATGACAAAACATTATAGAGGAGAAGGCCAGTGAATGTCTTCTACTTGGTATCTTAAAAGAAAAACTAAAACTTAAAAGTAAGGAATAAGTGTGTTCTATTTTCCAGTTGCAGTTTGATATGAGGAAGATAAAAAATGAAATTATAATAATAGAAATCAGGTAAAAATAATAGAAGGAAATCAAAGAAGGCAAATGGCCATATTAGAGCAGTTATGATAAGTATTGTGTAAAAGCCAAGTTTCCATCAGTTACCAATGTTAGACATTATACTAAAGAATTTGGCCCAATTTATTCAGAATGCAGCTAGTAATTTTAGGGCTTGACTTTTTTTTTTTAACATAAGATTTGTTTAGAAAGATTTATTTATTAAAAAAACTATGAAAAATATAGTTTAAGAAGCGATAATTTGATTAGAGTAGTGGATGCCTTTATAGAAATATTAATAATTTTAGAATGTTGAATTAAAAGTATATATGGAATAGCTATGGTTTATGAATTCATATGTAAGGTAGTTCTTTTGCATATAGATTCAAATATTCTTATTCCATTCTAAAATTATATTTATGTTTCTATGAGAAATAAATTTTTAATTCACTTGGATGTATTAGAGTTATACTTATGGTTTGAGAAAACATGCTATGAAATTTATGTGATTATAGCAAATTTAATATGCTCAAAATTTAAATCTAAAATAAAAGCCCCCAAACTGAAAATATTGGACTATCGTGATCACTCTGAAAGAGGGCACATTTTAAAAGTGATAAATGTCGTCTAAATTTTTGACTTGCTTCTAAGCATCTGAAACATCTGCATTATTTGATTTATGACCAAGGCACTTGAGTAATGTCTAAGCCTTCTATCACTTCCCAGGTATTATTCTTTCTGGTAAAAGGTTCCAGGACACTTGATAACACTTGTCCTAATATCTTTAAATACTTTTTTTTTTTTTTTCACTTAATCTCTTCAGCAACTATATCAGGAAGACATTTGGGTAAAGGAACTATCTAAATTATTTCAGTGACTTCCACATGCCAGCCAACATGACCTAGGTTGCCACCTTCATCACTTGATTGGCTTTGTATGAGAGGCTGAGGTTAACGGCAAAACCACAATGTCGTTGTGTCAAGTCTGTGATGACAAGTAGTTTCATAAACCCTACTCTTTTGGTGTAACCTGGACCTAGTTACTTTCTTGATTTAAATTTTTAATAACTTAAAAATGCATGTAACAATGAATCACATTTTACTTAAAATGTATTTCTTTAACCATTTTTAAATAGTCTTTATAGAAAATCCTGAAAAAGAAATGAAATACTATTTAAACAACATCAGCATCAATCCATGGTATGTATGTATGTATGTATGTATGTATGTATGTATGTATGTATGTATGTATGTATTTTGAGTCTTTAAGCATTTAGAAATCAAAATGATTGAAGTACCACTTTGTTTTTTTTTCCATTGGAGATAGATACAGCTTAATGATCTCCAAAGAGGCAGATGTCCTGATCAAATTCTTCAGAAAATTGTAAATACTGACCTCGTGACATTTTCCCAGAAAATTTTTAAAATATAGTAGATTTGAAGTCACATGATTCAGAAGCAGCGGCAAATGGATTTTTTACATAGAAAGTAGAACTGAAAGCATAAAAAACTATTTTGTAGAGAAATCTTAATTTTAAAAAGGTCGCATTGATGCAAAGGGGACTACGGCATCTTATATACTTTTTAATTTTCTGTGTAGCCAGTAATATGATTTGTTCTATAGAAAGTTTAAAATGAATTAAAGTGGAAGAGGAAAACTGTAGGGGGAAAATGGGAAGAAAGAAAAGATAATGCATGGGACACTACATTTTAAACTGTGAAGTTATACTCTTAATATTACAAAAATATTATACTTTATACTTAAAATACTCTTACGTATTAAATTCTTCAATTTTTTTCTGTTTAAAAATCGTAGTAAATTATATTACTTGCCATTTTAATCATTTTTAAGTGTACAATTCTGTGGTATTAATTATTCACAATGTACAACGATCCTCACCATTTCCTAAACATTTAGATTCTTTTAAAGTGTTATTAAAAATACTACAGGAGATAGTTTGTTTTACATTAGTATCAGGAATGTAAAAAATACAGTTTTATTCTTTCTAATAATTCACATTACTTGCTTCTTTATTAATGGTTGGCCTTGATTTTACACCATAATCTAATAATTTTGTTTAAGGGGGTGGGGAAAGAACATTATGTGTAAACACTATTTCTATTTCTGCAAAGCTCCAACGACTGTTGAAGGGGAAAAAAAGTTCATTTAGATCAGGAGTCCCCAACTCCTCGCACAGACTTCTGTCGATCAGTGAGTAACCTGTTAGGACAGGAGCCTCACAGCAGGAGATGAGCAGCCAGCAAGCCAGCGGAGCTTCAAATGTTTTTGCAGCCGCTTCCCAACGCTAGCATCACTGCCTCAGCACCTCAGATCATCAGGCACTAAATTCTCATAGGAGCACCTGTCCCTGGTGTCAAAAAGTTTGGAGACTGCTGTTTTAGATAACCAACTTTTAGGATGTTTTGGAAATAGCTCAGTTATTTAAATACATGTTAGCACATAACAATTCCTTAAATAAGCCATGCCAAAGATGCAGTGAACTGATCTTCTGCACTCATGTTTCTTTAGTTTAAATTGACACATTTGATTAATATATAAAGACAACAGTACTAAAGCTATGCATAAACTCTTTAAGACAATGATAATTTCAGATAATTTTTATAAGGAAAAAAATTCCCAATCAGAAACATGCGAGATTTAAGAAAAGCATTTAATTAATGTGAAATTAGGCTATCAAGGTAAATCGGGCATCTCTCTACTGCCCTCGCCATATTTTTAGTGTAAGCACTAAGAACTTCCTAAATTATAAAAAAAATTGAATATTTTTCTATGACTTTGCAAATCTCATACGCGTTTTTCAAAATTTTTTTCTTGAAATATGGTCCTTAATCACATAGATTAAGGTGCCTTATTTAAGATTATTCGCTTATGAAGTAAACTTGGTTTATTATTGCAAAAGCAACATCTGAAGTGATAAGAATTCTATTATTATATTTAATTTTTCCTTGGATACAAAATATCAGGCCCAACTGTGATACATTACAAATTCTTTTGATGTAAATTGATTTTTGTTTGTTTCATGAAGAGCCTGGTTTTGCAGGTGTAAATAGGAAATGTTACAAATAACCCATAAAATTGTCATTTTTAACTATCTTACAAGCTTACCTCTGAAATTTAGTCTCAAGAAAATTATAGAATAAACTGAAAAAGACTTCTTCCCCAGAATATACTGTGTTTTCACATTTGCGATTTTCAATTTGTGATTATGTAGAAACCCTGAGGCAGTGTTTCTAAAACCAAAACAAGGAGAAATATAAAAATAAATATTTGGATAATTTAGATATCAAAGGAGAAATAACTGCACACTGATTTATTCATTGAATGAGTATTAATTTACTCATATTAGAACAGACCTTAGATTACTTACTTCACTTTATGTTGAGAAATCTATTGATTTAATCTCTCAAAAATCCCCAAATATGAATTTTCTACAAATTGGTATTAAATATTGCTTTAAAGTCAGTTGTTTACATATGTTTTGCATCCAAATTACCCCCTGCCCTTAGGTAGAGTGTATGGAAGATAAAATAGATTTATTAAAAGTGATCCCTGCCCTCAAATATGGCTAACCCATGTGACTCTAACACATACTTAGAGAACTATATAATGTGTGATATTAATTAGGCTGAAATAGTCTGTGCGCTAAAGGATAGTGCAAAAAGTTAAGTGACCTTAACAATTCTAGTTACAATGGGAAACGGGGATACTTTTATTCAGCTATAATGAGTGTTTAAGTTCAACTATACCTGTTACCATAAAATGAAGCATTTAATCACTAATTTAGTTTACGTGGCCCATAATACACGAGGATGTCAAAAATTCAACTAAAAATCAGACAGCGTAGACTTTCAAGTCAATAACTTCCGGACTGGTTTGATCCCAAGCATCCTGATTAAAAGCATTTACCAAATGCTCACTTGACGTATGTGTGCGCTTACTGGGATTCCTCACTGTGTTATGACGGGGTCATTGTATTAGCATTTGATGGGTCTGAGCAGCAATAATGAAACAATTGGGAGGTTTTCAAAGCCCAGAGGCCACATTTTGTAGATGCCATAGCTATCCTAGGTACCCCAAAAACTGGACCCCTGTCCCCAACCTACCAATGATGTTTGAAAAAGGTAATAATAGAGATGAGGACAGCATTCTTCTGAGTTATTCCAGTCCTTGATCCACTCTATCTCATAGTCCATTGCAGCGACTATTTTCTAGCAGGAAGCTCCTAAACTGATATCTGCCTAAGGACCCCAGTTTGTCTGGGATAGTCCCCCTTTGCTTGGGACAATGCACCTACTTTGTTCCTGCATGTTATTAACAATGCCCACTTTTATCCTTAAATTTGGAAAATAAACTCACTCTTTACCCACACATTAAACCAGAAAGCTTGGTTAAAATGCTTTCCTCAGGTTGCCTCAAACAATGATTTGTGATTGATCATCACAAATGATTACCATCCCTCCAGGACAGATATCCGTGACAAGAAAACTTTCTTGGACTTGATAGCATCAACTTTTTATCCTCCTCTGTTTCTGTTGTGGCCCATGAGTTTATAAGAATAAAGGACATAGACATCTATCTGGGTTCCTACCTGTTTTAAGTGGAAAAGTGAGTAGATGGCAAAAACTGATGGAAATAATAAAGAACTTGGCTTATAATAATCATAGCAGTGAGAAATAATCATCAATCTATTTAGGTCACAATTCCTGAAATCAATGATTACCAACTATCTTTCCATTTTTGTATCACTTTACTCAATATTTAGAGCCCAGCGGAGAGAACCTAAGAGTTTGAGCTTGGTTTGTGTCCTCACTCCTTGGCCGTAAAAGGGGATGGCATCTTTCTTACAGTCCCATCAAGCCCTTGCACAATGAATGAAAAGTACTTCCCTTAAATAGTTGACAACTTGAAAAGAAGTAGAATTGCCTGCTGGGTGTTCAGTATTTTTCAAAGTTCCTATAAATAGTATTATCTTTCAAACTGCAGAGTATGGAATGACCTTGTTGTTCTTCCATTTTCTTCAAGAGTCTTTTGATTCATACAGGACCTTAAAGACTGCAGATGTGGTACATGTGAATAAAAGCAAAAACCAGAAATATTTGGCAAGTTCTAGAAGAGTATAATCTGAGAAATAATGAGAATAAAACAATATGACAATATGCATATAGAATAGACAAAGTATTAGTTTGCTAGAGCTGCCGAAACAAAGTAGTACAAACAAGGTGATTTAAATAGTAGAATTTATTGTCTCAAATTCTGGAGACTAGAAGTCCAAAATCAAGGCGTTGGCAGGACTGGTACCTTCTGAGAGCTGGATTTGTTCCAGGGCTCTCTCCTTGGCTTATCGTTGGACTTGCTTTTCTCATGTCTCTTTACATCCTCTTCTCTCTGCATCTGCCTCTGTATCCGGTTTCTCTTTTAAGAAGAAAACTAGTCATATTGAATTAAGCCTCACTCGAATGACCTCGTGTTAACTTACCTCAATAAAGACCCTAGCTCCAAATAATATCTCACATTCTGAGGTGCTGCATTTAAGATTCCACTTATCTTTTTTGGGGGGAGGACACAATTCAATCTATAACAGGAACTTAATTTATTGTCTAGTGAAAGTGAAAGAATCTATTAAAAATGAAATGATTATCATCCATTATATATGATTCATATTTACGAGATAAATTATACCTATATCTTTAGTATACCACATGACTAATATGGATAAAAACACTGCATAAAATCAACTAAGGCATCTCCCTCTATTCTCAACAGAGATGTTTAAAATAAATTCTGTTTTCTCATCCCTCCACCAATTAACACTTTTCTTAAAAAGATGTTATACGAAAATAGGAGTAAAGGGATTACTCACATAATAAATTTAATAAAAATCGAAATTAATAATATAGGGATAATAAATGGGAAAATAAATAATATAGAAGCAGAAAGATAAAAATGGTACCATAATAAAACTAGTATGTTCTTTCTGTTTTCTGAATTTTAGGACCTAGAAACTAGCTATGTGCCAGGAGAAAATCTATGAACAAAAACACTATAGACTTTTCTGAGCTAAAATGAGAAGTTAAATGAGAAAATTTGCATTGAGCACTACTTATCATTTAAGCACCATTGAGCAATAAGCAGCATGGGTTTACACAGAACAAATCATGCCAAACAAATCTGATTGCTTTTTTTATTGAATTACAAGATTAGTGGATGAATGCAATGTGGGAGATGTAATACATTTGGATTTTAGCAAAATATTTGATACAGCATCTTATGAACTCTAAAATGAATTCAAATAGTCAGGAATATTAACGTCGGGGTAAGGAATGAAAATTAAATGAAGGATTGCAAAGAAAAAGAAGTAATAATCAACTGTTATATGGCGGCTTGGGAACACATCATTATAAGGTGCTACAGTGATCACACGATTTATTCAGCACATATTAACATTCACACAGCTTTCTCAGACTAAATAAAAAAATAGAATAAAGGACTCAAAATGCACCCCATGATTTCAGCCATTATATACAATCAATTCAGATTTAGAGGAAGGAGAAAATGGATTTGGCCTTAAACATTTTTGATGCTTTTGAAAATAGTTACTTATATCACCGGATCATTTAATTCACTTAATGCTGTAAGCTTCTATCATGATGCTGTTGTTTGATCTTTTTCTGTGTCAGAACAAGCCAATTCTTTAAGTCATCCAATTTGCCTGGCCTTATACTAAAGACTCATGAAGAGGATAGCACAAGCTCCCTGTGGCCCGACTTTTTAATGTTCGGGGGACTTGAATTCCACCATGGTGTGTGGACTTCATGTTAGATACCGCCCTCGAGGTACAAGTTAAATATGATGCCTAATTAAATAAATGGGAAGGAGTAGACGCATTCCAATAAAATTCACAGTTGATACTAAATTGGGAGATGCTGCTAAAAGCAGTGAGGCCAAGGCAGCAACCTGGCACAACTGAGAAATGCATATATAAAATGTAAAGCACAAGAGTAACTTGGAAAAGAGATAAACATTCAGCAATGATGCCAGAGGATGCAACAAGGTGACAGTGACAGGAAACAGCAACTCGCATATGAGTTTACAATGTCAGGCATCACCCAAGAGATGTAAAAGGATGTTTGATCTATTAGATGAGATTGAAAAAGATTCATCAGTTTCTGAATATACTGCTTATGTCTCTTATGGAAGACTGAATTTATTCCCTTTGGAAACATCCTTTTCTAGAATAATGAAAAGGTACAGAGGGAAATCAGAGCATAGCAACAAAGAATGATTTTGAAGTGGCAGGAACGGCTCATGATGAAAGATCAAAATCGGTATTGTATTGTTAAAAGGGTAAGGAACTAAGTTAGTCTGCAAATGAATAACATCTGTTAAGGTAAGTAGCAAAAGAGAATCAATATTTTCTAAAGGGCAGGAAAAACAACTGGAAAAACTGAGAATGAATAAATTTATATCCACATTAGTAAAAATTAACAGCCTGGAAGGGGAAGACACTATACATCTGAGAAAGAGTCTTCAAATTTCACTCTTTGATTACAGAATTGACTCAAGAATGTGCCATAAAATTAGAAAGGTGATGGCTTTCTGAACAAGAGTTTGCCAAGAACATAAGAATATTGCCAAACTGACAAATTTAATAACCTATTTGAATAAAAATTAAATCCCAAGATACACATTTTATATATTCATTATGAATGTAACTATTGAATTTGCCTGTCCCTCTCTCCTTTTTTAAATTGAGATATGATTCACTGCAAGTTTCCAAGTGATTTGTTTGGTCCAGTGTCTCTCCACCAGAGCAATGAGCATTTGGGCCAGACAATTCTTGAGCTCAAGCCTCCCTTGTGCATTGTAGGATGTATAACATCTGTAACCTCCAGGCACCACATGCCAGTAGGTCTTCCAGGATACATAACAGCTAAACCTCTATACACACACACACACACACACACACGCACATGCACACGCACACGCACACGCACACGCACACACACACACACACAAACACACACTTCTAAGTGCCCCTAAGTTCATTCCCTACCTCAGAAGAGCTCAAAAAATTTTAAACACACTCACCATAGCCAGTTCAATAGTTAAGGTTTTCATATTTAGGTTTTTTTTATCACACCTGCTTGGGAATTCTAAGATGCCGATGGTTGTCCAAGAGTTTACTGTCACAAGAGCCTTGTATCTAAATAACCACCATGGGTCAGCTGCACTCCTGTTTCAGACTTCTTTCTGATGACGTAATCACAAGCCAGAATATTGGTGGTTGTTATGTCATAGGGAAAAAGAACATGGTAACCATTTGCTGGCTCTCAGATGCTCTGAAATTACACCATCACTTCGGTTTACAGTTATGGCCAAGAATGTCAACTGGCCATGCTTGAGTTCCAGTGAGTGGGGATACATAAACTTTCTGAAGGAAGGGTCATTTAATATGAATAAACAAACTGCCTTTGACCCTTAATATTCTTCTTAAATACAAGGAAAATAATATTGTAATTCACCATAAAGTTTCCCATAGTGGAAGTGACATCTTTAAAGGAAGTGACCATCAATACACTGATATACATAATAAAAATTTTAGAAAATAATGGAACAGAACTGCTTTCATCTGGCCATACAGTGTTTCCTGGAGATAAGAGGGTCAGAATTACAACACTAGAACTTGTCTCACTGGCTTCCCTATTACTATTACTGAGATATTTATTTTATGTTTACAGAACATGTAATTCTTAACTAATTCAACATATTTATTGAATAAACTTTGGAGACAGCAAAATAAAACAACTTCTCTTAAGGAACTCACAGTCTCATATGCAAGAAAGACAGATAACTGACATAAATTCAGTGAGTAAAATTTTGTATTATAAATATCTAATAAGTATTTTAATACAGTTATCAGAGTAGTTAATCTTGCTCGAAAGTGGATTGAAGACATCTTTATAGATGAAATAATATATTATTCGAGCATATAAATTTGGTGAATAATTTCAGGTAGATAATAGGGACTGGCAGGTAAGAGAAATAGAGGGGAAAAGCAAGCGAATCTGAGATTGTCAGAATCTCCAGGGAACCTCTTTTAAACTATGCACCCCATTCCTCCAACTCCCAATGACACAACGGAAAAAAATTGAAAGCGTGCTCATTGTGATAAAGCTTCCAAGATGATTCTAATGAACCCTCAATCTGTAAGAACACCACCAACATCACTCCACATTTTGTTCTAGTAGAGCTCGGTTCGTTAGCATTAGAATCACTAGGGGTTTTGTTTTAAAATAAAGATTCCTTTTAGATTCCTGGCATAGGTTCCAGGAATCCTAATCTTTTATGATTTTGCTACTAGTGATCCACTGACTTTACTTTTATGGGATGGGAGATATGAAGAATTATGCCTAGGGTTGAGGTTATCGAGAGTGGCTGAAACTAAAGTGACATTCTTTCATGAAAAGATAAGGAGATCGGGGAGGCCTGTAAATTTGAGGGTGGCACTATTTTGCCTTACCACAACATGCATTAAAATTCATAGAACTGTAAACCAAAAGAAAAGTTCATTTTACTGTATGCTAAATTAATTCATAAAATCAATTTAAAAGCATCAAGTGATTCTTAATATAAAGCAAGTTTTAGAAACTCAGCTTTGGCTAAGGTGAGTCATCAAAGATTATTAAGCAGAAGTGTGAAGAGCAATATTTTTATTAAAAAATCTTTTTGTAGATGTGTGTAAGATATACTAGGGGCTATCAAAAGTGGAGACAAGTTGATCAATTAGGATGCAATTAGTTGTGGCAAGAGGTGGATGAAGACTGTAATTAGACCCTGGAGCCTCATTTTCTAGGAACTGTGAGTTTCTCTGGGGAGAGCCTTAGAGAATGTCCCTGGGTGTATGCCCTGCCCTGTCCCCCACCCAATATTATTGTCTTTTTTATGTGTGTTAAAAGCACAGGGAAATCGACTGTAAAGAATACAATTATCATCTTCGCATCTGTTCTTAAGGATCTTAAAATCTGATATTCTCCAAAGACAGAAAGAAATAAACAAAGAAAGAAAGGGTGTGTGAAAAGGTTCTGGGTGCAGGCATGGTCTGAAATAAGAACAGTGGTACCCTGGTGTAGAGACTGCTTTTAAATACATTGCCAGTGTTGCTGCGGAGGTCAGTATACCCAGATCTGAAACAAGCTGCCTGGAGGATCTTTTAAATTTGCCCCACAGATCAGCTCAACAGTAGCATCTTGGCTTATTTACAGATGACAGAAGAGACTAGATGGACAGGTCTATTTAAACAGTTATTCAACATTGCGATTCATTGTAGATACTGCATAGGTTTGAAGATTAGGGATTCGAGGAATGTCCTAAGTCTTTATATATCTTGATCCATCAAATCACTCAAACAGAAAATTCCAGAATTGAGGTTTTGGGGATTCTATATCAAGGAAGATATGGCCCTTCATGCATTATTGAGTAGAGTGTCTTTTGAAAAAAGACATGCATTATTGAGTAGAGTGTCTTTTGAAAAAAATAAATATATACAGACACAAACACATGCGCGCACATGCACACACACTAGTGAACTAGCCTGGCTTCTATTACCAATATCCCCAATTATAGGTCATAAAGAGTGAAACATTGAAAATAGAGTTAAAAGAGCAAAAATAGCCCTGTAATACCTCAAGCCTCCATCACTTGGGGCCTATTAGAAAAACTAGCACTGAGTAACAAAAGCTATCTGAAAACTTTTGATGTCAATAGAAACCAGGTAAATGATAGACTCTGGTCTGGTGGAATTGCATCACGAACAGGAACAGTCAAAAACAAAAGGAAACAGTCAAAGCAAAAGCAGTAGCTGGCTAGAAGCCATCAGCAAGGTGAGCAGGAACCAGTGGAACAAGAAGGATCACAACAGGACCTAAAGTTTGAGTACAACCAACACATTTAAGTAGGCTACACCAAGGAAAACTGGAAGGAACCTTTTCGTCACATACCAGATGTTTCAAGACAGAAAGGACAATTTCTCCCATGCATGGAGAGGGCATGTTATAATAAAAATACTTCTAATATTTATGTAACTTTAATTCTACATTGACTTGTTTGGGACTTAGAGACACATCAAACCTTTTTGTAACACTTGGCTACTGTCTTTAAGAGGCTTCCAGGTGTTGCTCTCTCCTGTTGTTTTGATCTCTCTCATCAGTTTCTGTGTGGGTTCTTGCTCTGGTGGCCATCCTTGGCGTTTTTCTAGTCTCACTTTATATATTGTCTTTGTATTATCTCTTTGAAGCCTACACCACTTATTCCGATGTATTCTGAACATCTAATTCGTAACTCAGCTTCAAATCCTAATTTCAAATTAATTGCCGGACATCTCAAACTGAGCGAATATTCCACAAGTTTCTCAAATTTAATGTGCCCAAACACAGCCCTTTCTTTCCTTATGCTACTCCCGCATGTCACTACACGAACATTTACTCTGGAAAATGTTCTGAAATTTATCTTCCAACTCTATCTCCCTGCCTGTTGTATCTATATTCTGTATTAGTGTCTCATAAGTAATTGAAATCATAAATTGTTTAAATTTTACCTTCTACACAACACATTTTAATAAAATATTAAGCAAACATTGAATAATTGTGTTCTATTGCTAGTGTGACAAAGGTGATAAGAGATTAATGGGGCAATGGAATTCCAAATATCTTATGTATATAATAAGATGTGAGGAAGATCAGGGATATCAACAAGTTGGGCAGTCTACAGCTAAATCTTTACTTCTGCATGTGGCCCAAACAAGGTAGTAACCACTCTGTGACCATCTCCTGTCTCTGTCACCTAGAAGCAGAAGGTAAAAGCCATGAAGATCACGTGCAGAATTATCCTGGACCGTGTTAACTGGGTATTTCAGACCTGACTTGCTCTTCTTTACCAGGCCTGTGATAGGTAGGATACCTAGCTGCAGAGCGTATAATATGTCCTCTGTTTTCTGCTTCAAGAGAACTCAGTCATTTTGGTTATGAAATAAGATATACCCGAACTTTGCCTATGGGCCAGAGAAAGGGAAAAGAAAAGTTGTGTTATGTTCTTCATTTTGCCATTATACTTAGGCTGGATAGTTAGAGCTTAAGAGAATCGATGGGTTAGAGAAGAGCAATACAGACTGTATACATTGTTGAGTTCAGCGAGGTTCCGGATGGAGCCCTTGGTGTGACAGGCACAGAGGCTGAATATGGGGAAGCGCCAAGTGATTGTCAAGCTGTGGTGAGGGAGCTACTCTTAAAAATATATAGTATTATTGAAAAGTGTTAATATAGAAGACATTATCAAGACTGATTTTGGCCCCAAAAAACAAGTCTTTTGGATTTCATGTATGTTGTCTACAGTTTCCCTCAAGAACATTTATAGTTTTATTTTCAGTGCAGTTATTCTTTTGTCTCCAGAGCACGAGATCTATCTAATCCCAACTTTTGCTACCTGATCTAGGAGCAATCCTAGAATGATTATTTATAACCTAATTTATAAGAACTTTCTGTGTTCTTGGATACTATTGTGCATAATGATTTTTAAAAGTTATATAATTGTATTGATGTTCTATGGTTTATTTAAACAATTTTCCAATTTGGACATTTAGTTGTTTCTTGATTTTTTGCTTTGTTTTGTTTTACATTGTTATAAATTCCAGGTAAATTTATCTTTGTAGATTTTTACTACAGGTATTTTTTTCTTAATTCTTAGTATTGAAAGTGCTGGGTCACAGGATATGCTGTTGTGCTATTATTTTAACTTTTGCTGAAGTTTAATCAACCAGCAGAAAAATCATGTCAAGGTCATTTTAGGGAAAATAATGAAGCCATATTTCTGAACAAAAGGTAACCATGCAAAAACAAATCGATGACATTTTTCAGTTAAGGTAAATGACTGGAAGTTCAAGGCAGTTTATTGAATATTAGAGTAATTGACTTATTTCTAGCTATAGGAAGATATAAATCTATTTTTAACTTAGGAAGTACATTGGTGAAGACCTGGGAACATTGTCTCCTTTCTACATCTGATGAAAAAACATTTTTTTTCTTAGAGTGAATAATATCTCTTGTCCATAGAATCATAGAATCCTAAAGTACCTGCAGACACGAGTATAACTATAGGTATTGGAAAGGGATAAACAAGTAGTATAGTTGTTGTATAGCAGGAGAAAGGAGGGAACACAAATGGTATGTTTAGATTTGATGGTGGCAATACAGAGAAGGAACGAGAAGGAAACAGCAGAGAACAACAAGATAAAGGAGATTCAGAAGGTAGATAGTCTACTATGGTATATAGAAGTGAGGAAAGTATAGGATTAAAAAGAGTACAAAAAAAAAAAAAAAGAGGAACCTAAATATCTAATATTGGAAAACTGGTTAAATACATTGAAACAATTGAAGAAATTTCAATCAGAATTGTACATTATATAATATTATTGTATAGACATTATGCTATAACATATAAAAGAATGTTCTTGTATTTAGGAAATGAGGGCTGGGAAGGTCAAAGGCCATGATGTTAACAACATACTTTGAGAATTGTAGAAACAAAAGTGTGCACACACAATTATAATAAATCAAAAAAATGTAACCAAATGTTAACAGTTAGTGAATTTGTGTAAAGAAAATAAGGGAATTCTTTTTTATGTTATTGCAAACTTTATGAAAATTTGAAATTATTTCCAAATAAAAAGTTAAAAGAGAAAAAAAATAAGAATACCCTATGCCTTGGCTAAGTCTATTTCTTACAAGGAGCATTTATTTGAGTTTAGTTTTTAAAAGTATTCTAATCTTCATCTTTTAATTGTAATTTTATTTCATTTTCACTTAATGACTTTACTTACATGTTGGTGTTGAAATCTACCATCTTACAATTTTTTTCTATTTCTTCAGTCTGTTCTATGTACCTTTTCTCTTGTCTTTTTTTTGTTTGTGTTTAATTATTAAATCCCATACCCATTAGCTTGTTACACATTAGTTACACATTCTTAAACTATTATTATTGTTATAACGTTTCTTGACATAATAACACTACTCTAGAAATTACAACACTCTTTTTTGACTGATTAAAGTCAAACATGAATTAATACTTTCATCATTTTCCAGATAATACAATGACCTTAAAACATTAGATAAATATTTTAAATCTGAAACATTATATTTATTTTTATATTGTCAATATCCATTTAGAGTCACCTATAGGTTTCCAAATATATTGCTCTTCCAAATATTTTTCATTCATTTCTATGCTTCCCTCTTGTATCCATTTCATCTGTCTAAAGAACTTTCTGTAGAATTTATTAAGACATATGGACAATGAGAGTATCTGATCAGAGATGAAAACAGCTCTCTTCTGGATATGTAGATCAGTGATAATTCATAGCTATGTCTAATTCATTCCAGTTAAAAAGTTGGCAGCAATATCTATATGGGTGTTAAAGTAAACACTATCATAGAGCTCTCCTGGTTTTTGACTCTACAGCACTCTGCTGTCTTTGAATTTTGGCCCCATTTCCTAACACTACCTGTCAGACTTCCAGATCTTTACTTTGGATACATAGACTGAGAATTCCATCGTTTTCTGTAGGCAATGAACTTGATTTCTCTATGGTCAAAACAGCTTCACAGGGACAAGAGTAAACAGAGATTAATCTGGTTTAACTTAAACTCATGAGGGAAGTTTTAGTACATGATATTTATTAGCTGATCTATGTTGAACAAAATTTACCCTCTAAATAATGTGTACTGCCCAACACCAGGTAAATTACAAAATAGCTTTATTTCTCAATATATGCTCAATCAATGCATATAAAGTTCTATAAAAATACTGAATTATGTTTCTGATTTTATAAAATCAAGACCGTTTAACATTTTTGATGTTGAATTTCAAATCTGTTAACATATATACATTCTAAAGTATAAAAAGTTACTGGCAATTGTTCAATAGGTTTTATCTGCACTATTCAACTATAACATTTCTTTGAGTAAAAAAGCACTTCATGTTCTCAGCATAAAGTTCTTTGTTACTGAGAGTGTGCTTTTTCCCTATCTGAACAGCCTGAATTGAGTTTTATTTTGAGTTTTGTACCAGCTTCAAAGATTGTTGGCACACGGGTAAAGGTTTACGAAAATACATGGAGGTTGTAAATGCCAGGAAAATGTCATTTTTCTACTCTTGAAATATGTCTCTAATGACAAATGATTATTGATTCGTTGGTAGAAAAATGCACAAAAAGTACCAAGACCTTACTGACATCTTAACTCATATATCTCTTACATTTAGCAGAAAAATCACCAATATTATATACTTTTCAGCTAGAGCTCTTAACAATGGGATTGATAGTGTCACTGCTCCCTTGTGCCTCTCCATTCTTATTCTTGGATTAGTCTCATACGTATGTCCCTTTTCATATTCTATTGTACATATTTTGAATTGTAAACAAGTAAAATGATACTTTATAAAGGATTGCACTAAAAACACACAAAAAAACCCAAAGTGTCTTTTTACAAGTTAATCTACTGAAGGAAAACCAAATTCAACTTGCAACAAAATACATCTTTATCTCATTTAGCCCATCAGAGAGATGAAAAACTGCTACTCTTTATACCTTTTACCTAATCAAAACCTTAAATCTGTTTACAGGCTTTACAGCTCAGCATTTGTACTATTGTATATTGATTGTGCCGAAGGGCACCTCCTTGTGGAGAACAATTGATTTTTCTTTGTTAGCAAAGCAATTTTAATAGTCTTTCTACAGGCCATCATGTTTCAGGGCCCCAGAAGCAAGATGCACCTGTTACTAGAACATAGCGATCAATCGCTCAACCCACAAAAAATGTGCCTGTCTGCTGTCCTAAAACACCTCCACAGTAATTACTCAGAAGGTGACTTTAACTCGTTTTGATAAATAGGCTGCCTGGGAGTCTCAGGTGGGTTATCTTAAGCCTTTTTTACCTCTAAGCCTGATGTTAGGTGTTTTGTTAAATTCGCATTAAGAGAGCATAGTTACAAGAACAGATTTTTGCGGTTGAAGGTTGTTTTAGTAGCTTCATGCCAAACTTCCTTGCCAAAGAAACTAGCCCAAAGTAAAGGTCACTGCTTTGAAGAGTGAATGATAATAACTATTTGTATTGTCCTTGATATTTGAAAATGGCTCTTCTGGCTAACTGTGTGGCGTGACTAAAAAGTCAAAGGTAGGATCTATAGCTTTATTCGGGACAATTACTGTCTGTTCTCCTTGACCAGTGTGGACCACTGTTTCCTTAATGTTATACAGACTGTCTCTTATTTTTTTTCCTCTTCATGAATCTGGCTCTAAAAGTTTCTTTTCTGTGTGTATGAAGGCCTCTGTGATTTATAGTTATGCTAAATTTTTAAAAAACTTCTTGCAAGTCTTTAAAATGTGTCAGCACTTTAAGCTCGCAGCTGTACTACACAATATTTTTTGCTACCCTTGTTTAGGAGATTGTACATATTATCTTTACTTTCAGTCAAATCCTTCAAGGTGTGGATTACAGGTCATATTTTGTAAATGAGAAAACTTGAGAGAAGTTTGCAAAAGGTTATAGACAAATATAAATGACAAAATCGGTATTTGAACCTCGTCCATCCTCTTCTGGATCCCAACTATGTAAAAAGTCCTGTCACTCTAAGGAATAGAAAACTTCTCTTCAATTCAGCAAACATTTTTGGGGAGATTGACTTCATGTCAAACAGCATGATAGACTTTGGGGATAAAGTAGCAAGTTGAGAAAAACGCAATCCCCAATTTCAAGAAATTTGCCATAAACTGGAGAAAGACAGTTGTCACTAAGCAGCTCTAGCATGGGAAAACGCCTTCAGCCTAGAGGTAGAAAAATGTTAAATGGAGAGTACAGCTTTTTTGTAAGGCCTGGGAACTCAAATAGGGTCGTTATTGGTTTATTTGTGTCGTGCCTTCTAATTCATAGGTTGAAGTCCTAATCCCTTTACTTCACAATGTGACTTTGTTTGGAAATAGGGCTTTTACAAATATAGCCAAGTTAAAATGAGGTCATTAGGCTGAGCCCTAACTTAATATGATTGATGTCTTTATAAAAAGTGAAAATTTGGACATAAGAGACAGAGAGAACACTATGTGAAAATTGGATTTACGCTGCCACAGCCAAGGAATGCTAAAGATTGCCAGCAAACCACCAGGATCTAGGAAAGAGGTTTGAACAGTTCGTCCCTCAAATCCCTCAGTAGGAACCAAATCGTCCAAATATAGTCATACCTTGTTTTATTGCGCTTTGTTTTATTGCATTTCACAGGTGTTGTGTTTTTCGCAAATTAAAGGCAACACCCTCCACCAGCAAAAAGTTTACGACTAGCTTTATTGTGTGCGATACTTGCCTTAAGGTGGTCCAGAACCAAACCCACTATATCCCTGAGGAATGCCTGGACACTTCTGAAATGTTGCTAACCTTGATTTCACACTTATAGCCTCCAGAACACTAAGACAATAACATTTTTCTCTTGTTTAAGGCACCTTGACTGTGGTACTTTGTTATGGCAGTCCTGATGAACTAATGCCAAAGTTTTGACAAGGATAGTGGTAAAGAGGGAGAAAGATTGTTTTGGTTTGGTTTTAGGTGGGAAAAAAAAAATAAAGTAAAATTCAAAGATTAGGAAGTACTTGCAATGTGAAGAAGCAGTGAGCGGCCTCTGAAGGTTTTTTGAGTGAGGAGCAGGAGTGGCATTTTCAGAATTGTGCTTTAGGAAAATTAATTTCAGATCATAGAAGATTAACGAAGGACAGATTTAGCATGCCCTAGAATTTTTTGCAGGTGAAAGTCATCAAGAAAGAAGGATGCTTGAATCGATAAGAATAATTAAAACTGAACTTTCTTTAAAAATGTAACCAACTCTGACCCTTACATTTGTAGATGAGGGAGGAAGCCTCAGTCATCCTGCCTGAGGGATTAGAACCAGGAATGATAATGCAATATGTTAGATCAATAGAAGGAAAATCATTTAGAAATGCTTTTTCTCTTTCTACCTGTTCAGGTGTTGTGGAGCTAGAAAGAAGCCTACATGTTGAATCAGTTGACTTGGTTTTAAGAGTCAACTCTGCAATAAACTATAACCAGTTTAGTAAATTTCTCCAAATATCTTGATTTCAGGGGTTTTTTTTCCCCCTTAAAGTGGTGGATGTAGTTATGTTCCTTTCAGCTCTTAGTAAAGTCTCTTTAATGAATGTAGTCAGTTTACTTTCGCTTTAGATATTATTTTTTTCATCTTGTATTTCTCAGTTTTTATGCTGTATTAACATAATTAAAATTTGGAATAACATCGAACTCTTAAGAGTGTACCGACCCAATGCTAATCTAATCAACTGAAGTGTGAATTTGTAGAATTTACGCGTACACAGAGACACAGATGCTATACGTATAAATAAATGTGTTGCAACCACAGCTATATAAGGGAAATAAGAATAGCAAATAGAAAAAAAAGGTCACAAATTTAAAGAAAAAAATATAAAGTTCAGATACCAAGTGAAATTTCAGAAACATAAGTAGAAGTTACA
>NW_006436282.1:9446855-9537621 GCF_000325575.1 Pteropus alecto | reverse complement strand
GAGATTGGCCAGTACAGGTGGAGGAAAGATGAGAGGAAATGCAAGCAAGCAGCATACAGGTGATGAACAGGTGCAGCAGAAGAGGTGCACAAATTAATGATTTATTATGGAAAATTCACATCAAGTGTGCTTCTAGCTCTTACCAGAGGGGACTAGTTTCACTAAGTGAAATGAATCAATGCTTATTACTAAGATCTAGCAGTTTTACAGGGGTTAAGAGTAAAGGAGAAGGGGTAATATGGGTTTAAATGCCATGTTTTTATGACTGAACTAATTATTTGCCACAGCAGTTAAAAGGAGTCAGGGGTCGGCAAACCATGGCCTATGGGCCAAATCTAGCTGACTCTCGTTTTTGGAGATTAGCTTTTATTGGAGCACAGCCATGCCAATTTATATACATATTGTCTGCGGCTGCTTATGTACTACTATGGCAAAGTTAAATAATTGTGGTGGAGACCATTAAAGCCCTGAAGGTGAAAATGCTATCTGGTCTTTTACAGAAAAAGATCTCCGACATCCGCTCTAGAGGATTTTTAACATGCATTTTAGAAAATTCTCAGCTCCGAAAATCTAATTGCTCTGGTTAAAATGGCTTCTGTCCACTGTGTGGTCTTGGACAAGGTATTGTCACTGTTTAACCCTCAGTTTTCCTCATGTATGAAACGGGCACGATAATAATCCTTCTCTACTAGGCTCGTTGCTAGGATCCATTAACGATGTTCCGCACTACCCGCACCATTGTTTTACTTCTCACATCTTTATACACTATTCTTTTGCCTCCCTGTTGGTGGCTTCCAAGGAAAAGGTTTTCAGTAACATTGTCCTTTTAGTTGTAACTCAGAGTCTTCTCTCTCCATTAGGACCCAGGTAGAAATCTATGGTGCTGGGCCAGTGACAATCTGACATGAGACTATACCCAGCATCACTTTTGCCTTTTGAAAATAAACACGGAATATGGAATCAAGTTGGTCACTGATAGCTCTCTCTTCCTTCGGGAAGAGCTCTTGCCCTGGAGACTTAATTCTCCATGCAAATTATCTTTCTAGTTCATCATTTTTACAGACATTACCAAAATATCTGAACTCCAACAAATGACGCAGCTTACCCTAAACTCGGTAACTCCTTTGCCCCCTCTTTACTATTTTAACCTTTTTAGTATTCAAAATAGAAATTCCTAAATATAGTTAGAAATAGTTAATATACTTTAAGATAATATCAGTCACTAACATTTACTGTATGTCATTTATTATACACATTTGCTACATGTCAGGTACTGAGCTAATCACCTTAATGCATTATTTTATTCAATACTCAAAAAATTCTGATGAAAAAAAAAAAAACTTCTGAGGTGTTATCATTATTTCTACTTTATACATAAAAAAATCTGTCTTTTTAGGATGACCAAATAGACTGAGGTGACCGTTAGTGGTAGAACAAAGCTTTAAAATCAGAGCTTTTTGTTTTCAAACCCCATGCTCTTCAGTATCACCCTGTATTATTTTTCAACATTGGTAATTGTTGAAAAACAATTCGGGTTATGAGTTCGAATTGTATCTCACAAAAAAAGATATATTGAAGTTCTAACTTCCAGTACCACCAAATGTGACTTTATTTGGAATTAGGGTCCTCACAGATGTAATTTGTTAAGAAGAAGTCATACTGGAGTAGGGTGGGCCCTAAATCTAATGTACCTGGTGTCCTTATGAGAAGATGGCATGGGAAGAGAGACACACATAGGCAGAAAGCAAATCAAGGAATGCCAAAAATTGTTAGCAAACCACTACATGCTAGAAAGAGCCAAGACAGGATTTCTCTACAGGTTTCAGAGGAAACACAGTTCTGCTACAATTTTGATTTCGGACTTCTAGATTTCAGAATTGTGAGACAATAATTTTTTATTGCTTTAAGCCCCCCTATTTGTGGTACTTTGTTTTGGCAACCCCAGGACATATAGTGATATAGGTGGAGAAACTCTAAGAAAAATATATTATGCCATGAATAAAGAACCTAAAATATAATATAGTCCCGGGACAATAGACTCAAAAATAAAACAACTTTCTAAGTAAGAAGAAAGGCGGAGGAAGAGACCAAAACATAAAATTAAAAAAAAAAAAACCAATATGGTTGTAAAGTGAGATCTCTGACAACATCTGATTTAAAAATTACATTCATGAAAAATTTTTTTTCAACTAAAGTAAATGAATGCAGATGAATACAGATAACTCATTATTAACTATGTTATTTGGTGGTTTGGTGGTGGTGACCTGGGAGGAGGTGGTTACATGTAACTAAGACCAAAATCGAACAAGTACAGATTAGATTTAATGTAAACTTTTCAAAGTTAACATGACATATAAATGTGACATTATAGAAATGGCATCCAAAAAAGAAAATAAACAAGAGCAATAGGTTAGATCTCCAACCATAAACTGTCTGATGAAAAATAGCTAAAATTGCTCTCTTTCGAACTAGTCTGTTATTGTGGCCTATCTTATCTCAGCTGAACTCTCTTTCCAATATTAAAACATAGCCTCAGGATGTCTCCATTCTACAACAGACTCAAACCAATTACTTGGTTTCCATGTAGTTCCAAACAATAGACACATTCTAATATGTAGATGCTTTTAATGATTCATAAAAATGTTAATTAACTCAAAAACATGTACTTAGTTTTTCTCTGGTTAATCTGAAATGGTCAATCTACCTATGGAAATTAGAAATGTGTATGCAAGAAGTATGTAAAATTTGAGGCGTGAAAATGCTTTACATTTAAAGCCTTCGTTCTTTTTTTCCCCCCTCTTTGTATGGTATAGCTGCTTGGACTTCCTTTCCTCCAACCTAGTCTGCATGATCAATCCTGCTCGTCCTTTAAGGTACAGTGTAAGAATCACTTCCTCTTTAAGCCTTCCCAAACTACCTATTCCTTAGCCCATGTTGCTATTCTCTCCTTTGTGCTAACCATACACTTTTAAAATATTATGTATTATATCACCTGACATATTTGTGTACTTACCTATCAAATGTGAGCCTCTCGAGGGCAGAGCTATGCCTTATTAATATTTATATACCTGCTATCTAGATCAGTGCATAGTATATAGTAGCCACTCTGAAAAATGAATGAAATAAGAAATGTAATTTGAGAAAAAAATATTAGGGAGAATGCAAAAGAATTTATCAATCATATTCATATATCCAGATGATTAAGGATAAGTTCAAGACTCAGGCAGAGATAACACCAGTGAGAAAGCAGAAATGCTAAATGCCTGCTCTGCTTCCATCTTATGTTTAAATAAGAAGCCTCTTAAAAACGAAGCTAAGATCATAGGAGGATTTGGAATTGAAGATAAGTTAGATGGCTTATAAAAGTACTAGACAGCTTTCAGTGAATATGTTTCTAATGTTAGATGAAGGACATGCTAAAGTTTAAAAAAAAACTTTCCAAGTCAATAAGTTATTCTGATTCTTCCCATATTGACCAAGCATCTTTTTCGCCCCTTTCATTGCTCTCACTGCAGTCAGGTATTGATTATCATGCACTCTAAATAATACAATGGCCTAATTTTACCTTATTTTTTTGCCTTAAGTCTGTTTCCTCTTCAATCTATTTTGCACATTGCCTTGTTTGTACCATTTCTGTATTCGGAAATCTTACTTTGTTTTCTACATGCTTACACACTGTTCTCTAACCTAGTCTCCAGTGACCTCTCTAAACTCATCCAAACCATCATTCCAACATCATTTCCCATCATCCCCAGAGAAATCCTTAGTTCTTTTCATTTTATTCTTTGGAATTGATTTAATTTATGGAATATATCATTAAATATAATTTATTTTATTTTTAAATGAACATTTGGATAATGTTTGCTACCACCTGACAGTGAAGGACCTGGGAGTCCTGCAAATTTCCATCATCTTTCTTGTCCCTTGATATTTCTGGGAGTCCTCTGGAAGATTCTATCATTTTTGTAGTTCTAGTAAAGTCTCTAGTTTTGCCCAAGAAGCTGTCCTTCTAGTGAAAAGAGACTAGTGAGTGGTATCAGTTATACTTTGAACTGTGTATACTGCTCTAGGTTACAGCTTATGCCAAATCTTAAGTGGATCAGAAATATATTTATCTCCTATATCACTATCAACCTCATATCATTTAGTTGATGACATAACTGGGGCCTTTATATAATCTCATCTAAACCTAATCATCTCCGAAAGGCTCCATCTCCAAATATCACATTAGGGGTTAAAAATTCAACATAAGAATTTGGGCGGGGCGGGGGGAGGCACAAGTCAGTCAATAGCAGTTGAAATGAGTGGAAGTATTCCACAGATTCCTGAGAATTGCATCACCTTCCTGCAAAGTTTTTGAGACTCATCCACTTCCATGCTTTAGGTTATATTGAGGATAGCAGTTCTTTGACCTTAATTCCCTAGCCCTCCCAATCATTTTATGAGCTTCTAATTTCCTTGTAAAAACCTTCACACTTAGATTACAGACAGTAGCTTTTGTTTTTATAAACTGAACTCTGGTGGATACAGTAACCTTTACTAATTTAGAATTAGGAAGTTCTATTGGAGTAACTAGTCCTTGTGACTCTAAAGTTTGTTTTATCCTAGCCTCCAACCAACCTACTTCTCTCCTATACCTTCTCTCTCGGACTAAGCAGTACCTATATTTGCTGCTGGGTAAGACAATCAAAATAGGGTTAACCTGAAAACACTTAACACTTTGGCTGAAATCTCTCAACATGGTGGTTAAAGTATGTCAGCTTTGCAAGCAAAGAAATAAGACTTAGCTACTGTGCTTTGTCTGGCATATTTTCTACCCTATAGTCACTACTACATTTCACAACCAGTGCCCAGAAATATCTTATTAACAGACTGGATTCTTTCCTTGCCTCATAAAATTGTAAGAACATTGAATCCCTAGATATATGAAAATGAGGTGATTGGAACATCGAAGGGAGAGAGATTGGACTTGGTACTTCAACACATGGCATTTCCAGCATTGCACTCTGGACCCTGACTGGTGTGAGAGAGTCCCTCATGGGTATCGTATTTCCACATGTCTTGATGGTATACCAAAGATGCAAGGCCCTGATTGCTTTGTATGGGAGCTATTTCTTAGAGTTGTGTTTGCAGAGAGCAACTTTAGGAGATTTGGTAATGTATCCTGCCATGACAAGCAGTAGGCTTGCTTACTGCTTATTATAAAAATGAGAAATTCTCTAAACTGTGTCCCTTTCCTGGAACACAATGTACTGAGCATGCAGACATCTATCCAGGCCCTTTGCATCACCCCTTGGACTTGGGTGGGGGGCAATAGAAAATTACACAAACATGCTTGCTTTGCCATGCATTATCAATAAAGTCCTTTGTCTCTAAATCAGGAGTCTCCTATCTTCTGCCAGCATCTATGAAGTGTAATCAGTCTAATTTATTAGTTTTAAGTAGGAGAAAATCAAATTCGAGACCTGACAACTAGAACGCAATTTGCATCCCAAATACTAAAGAGCGGCACACAGTTCCATGCTTTCCTTCTTCTGCTAGGTGATGAGCTTCTTGAGACAGAAATTTTAGTTTTATTTCATACACTTTTGAAGCTCTATATATTTTACAACTATGTTAGTACTTGTTAAATAATTACCGAATGAATTAGTGAAAGATATGAATATATATTGATTTCACGCCTTCCAAACATTGATTAGAATATCTCAAGACCTTTGTAGAAACACAGATTAACATGCTTCATCTCTGAAATTCTGATTAGTAGGAATTTTACTTTTTTTTTCTATTATGAGTATTAATAAACTACTTTGTGAAGTGACTCATAGGTTGTAAGTTTTCAAAATTACCTATTTCTCTGCCCCATTATTTCTAAATCATTCATTTTCTTCTAGTCTTATTGAGATATAATTAACATATAGCACTGTCTAAATTTAAGGTGTACAGTATGATTAGCCATATATATAAAAATGATCACCCTAATAAGTTTAGTTAATATCCATAATCTCATATAGATACCAAAAAAGAAGAAAACAATTTTTTTTTCACTGTGATAAGAACCCTTTAGGATTTACTCTCAACAACTTTCATATACACCATACAGCAATGATAACTGTAGTCATTATGTTGTACATTACACCCTAGCACTTATTATTTTTTTTGTAACTAGCAGTTTGTACCTTAAACCACCTCCATCCAATTTCCCCTTCTCTCACTTCCCCAACCACAAATTTGATCTTTTTCTTTCTTTTTTTAGACTCCACATATAAGGGATATCATACAGTACTTGTCTTTCTCTCTGTCTTCACTTAGCATAATGCCCCCAGGGTTCGTCCATGTTAGAGCGAGTGGCAGGATTTCCTGACTTTTTTTTATGGCTGAGTAATATTCCAATATACATATCACGACTTCTTTATTCATTCATATGTTGGTGGACCCAGGTTACTTTCCCATCTTGGCTATTGTAAATAATACTGCAGTGAACACAGGGGTGCAGATCTCTCTTTTGGATATATTTCCAGAAGAGGGATTACTGGATCATATGTTATTTCTATTTCTAATTTTTCAAGGAACTGCCATACTGTTTTCTATAGTGGCTTTACCAATTTATAATCCCACCAACAGTGCAGGAGAGTTCCTTTTTCTCCACATCCTTGTCAGCATTTAACTCTTGTCTGTTTGATAACAGCCATTTTAAAAGGTATGAGGTAATAATACCTCATTGTGGTTTTGATTTGCATTTCTCTAATGATCAGTGATGTCGAGCACCTTTTCATAATCCGTTGGCCTTTCATATGTCTTCTTTGGTAAACTGTCTATTCAGATCCTTTGCTTGTTTTAAAATTGAATTATTTTTCTGCTATTGAGTCGTATGAGTTCTTTATAAATTTTAGTATTAACCCTTTCTCAGAGATATGGTTTGCAATTAATAAAAATTGTTTCTCTAACCATACAGAAGCTTTTAGTTTGATGTCCCGCTTGTTGATTTTTGCTTTTGTTGCTTGTGCTTTAGGTATCATATGCAAAAATTCATTGCCAAAACCAGTGTAAAAGAGCTTTATTCCTGTTTTCTTCTAGGAGTTTCATGGTTTCAGGTTTTATGTTTAAGCCTTTAATCCACTTCATGTTAATATTTGTGAGTGATATAAGATAAGGTTTAGTTGTGCTCTTTCATATGTGAAAATCTAACTTTCACAGCACTATATATTGAAGAGACCATCTTTTATCTATTTAGTATTTTTGGCTCCCGTGTCAAATATTAGTTGGCTGTGTATGCATGGGTTTATTTCTGGGCTCTTGCAAATCATTAATTTTTTTTTTTAACAAATCATAAACAACCTCTGTTTTCTGGGTTGTTTTTTCTCATATTAAGATTACAACTTAATACTCAAAAAAAGCTTGTAGTTTTCTTAAAAATTACTGACCTGGCAAAATCTCTGTGGAATAAAATTAGACATTTATAAAATGAATTCAAGGAACTCATAAAGTAAATGTTATCATCACTACCAATTACTATTTGCTGAGAAACTTGTCATCTTGAATGACATAGACAGCACCTCCTCTCTACATTTTCTGTGTTATCATCTCTATTGGAGTATAGCCTCCTTTATATTTAATGCTTCTTACACAAACTGTAAAGGCTGTGAATTTTCATGTAAAAAAAATTCTGCAATTAAACATTAGTGGAAGTTTTCAGTGCCCTCTCTAGCCTAATTGCAACTCAGTCTCTGGTTCCGTGGCTAAGAGTCATGATTCCATAGCTCTGTATAGACAGCCTGGCAGTAGGCCATAAAAGTAAACCCATGGGTAAGAACCAAGAGAAACAGGCCAAAGTGGTGGGGTTTACCAGCCTCTAAAGTAAGAACTTAGCTCTTCGGTTTTGGAATGGCAGAATACATTTTGGTTTTAATTTTCTAATTTGTGGTTCTAAATACCTCAAGATTTAGTCAAGAATTAAGCCTGTGGTTTAACTTCCTTTTTCCTGGGGGTATAAACTCTTTGAGTCTAGCCACCAACCCATATCTCTGCAAATGAACATATTTGCATTTCTCATGTGTATAAGCCTAGTAAATGTTGATTGCTTCCAGCTCACTGACACAGCACTAGTGTGCTTTCCATTTTGTTACCAAATAATAAAACCTCAAACAGAGGCACTGTCTCTGGGCTTAACAGGAAACATGACTCACACCTCCAACCACGAAAGAAGGGAAATAGCAGTGATGCACTTAACTGATTTAAAATGCTTATTAGCATCAACCTTGTCACATAGATTAGAAACAGCGGTCTTCCCAACACAATCTTTCCTTTTGAGCATGGTTAAGGGCTGAAGGGCAATTTTACCTAAATAAGGGAATGTGTGAAATAGTATACACCATGTTTTACTGGCCACAGCAGAAGAACTCCAGTACAAATGTTTAGACTAATTTCACATTTACTTCTCTACATCTCTGCTTATATATCAGGATTATTTGTTGTTTTTGAAATGTAAATAAAAAAGTAAACTCACATTGGCTTAAACAATAAAAGCAATATTTTGGTTCACATCCAGGTTAGTGAACTTCAGACAATGTTTGATGATCACACTTGAACTCTGTGCTTCGTTAATTTTCTCAATAAGTTTTTGTTTGTTTTGTCATGGTAGGAAAATGGCTGCAGTAGCGTCAAGATGCATATCTCTAAATATAAGATCTGGAATAATATATTTTATTTTTATCCAACTATTAAATAAAAATTCTAGATTTTACCGATGGGACAAAATTAGGTAACATCCTCCATCTCACCCAATCAGGAATTACTGCGCACAGTGCTGGGGCTTAGGCCCGGACCCTTGACTATCCTGAACCTGTGAAAGAATGAAGGCACTTCACTGACTGGACGAGGCTACTTAGCTCTCTTCCCTGCCTCCCAAAGCTAAGAGAGAAACCAATGTCAGCCAAACCAGAGCACTGTGGTAGGCGTCAGCATGACGCTCACGGGGTGGAAGTCCTCGGTGCTCTCTGTAATGTGGAACCCAGCTTTGGCCTGAGATCGAGGACTTAGCTTTAGTCAAATTATCTTTATGATTTTGCCAAATCTCCTGATCTGATCCTCCGTTGTATGTTAATTCCTTTTACAGAGGACTTTCCTACAAAACTCCTCATGGGCTTTTTTTTTTTTTTTTTAAAGAACATTCAAATCTAGTTCATGCAGCCTCATTCCAACACCAAAAATAATTCAGTCACTTTAAATGCCATATGGAATAAATAAATGTTTCAAAACAAATCAAACTTAATTCCCTGTAAAAATCATCAGCATTGGTTATTCTGATTAAAAATGTAAGGCCAACAGAGGCCAAGGCTTTTGGCAGTTCTATAAAGGAGAAATGAAAGGAATTAGAAAGCAGGAGACTAAAGTCACTTTGTGAATTAGAAAGTGATGGCAGAATTGTTATTTTTATAACTTCCCAGAATTTAAAAAAAAAAAAAAAATGTGGTCTTGTAGCTGAAAATTGGCTGGTGATCACAGCCTGGCAGGCTGAGCAAGGGCACATGTACTGTGTATTTGAGGGAGCGGATCATCTAGACTCTAACTTGCATTAGCACACATTGAAAATAACCAAAACTGGAGGAAAATCTTATCACCCAGTTCAATTCAATTCAAGGAGCAAATATTGATTCAGCAAGCACTCCGTCCCAGGTTTATCATTGAAGAAATAATAAAGAAGAGGAAGAGATTGAGTCTGTCATCAAAGAGCTTATTATATTAAAGAAATGAGGTAATCGTCTAACATTAAAAAGTAATTAAAAAAATGCAAGCCCTATTTTAGGAGAGTGATTGTATTTCATGGGTGTCAGTAATATCTACCTGGTATAAGAAAAATAATCAAAGCCAGATAGTATGTCTGGGATGTTACATTCTTTAAAAAAAAGAAAAAAAAAGGCAAGCTATGGGTTTATCTTTATAATTTTCTTTTAATTTACTGATAAAATAGTGAAGTAAAGAAAGTACAGAAAGATTTTCCCAAATAGCAGAGCCAACATACAGATTGAGGTTTTCTATGACTCTAAAGTATATTTCATTCTCCCACACCATCTGGCCTTCCTAGCAACCTTTGCCAGGTTAGCAGTTCAAGCCTCTTGGTCAAACATCAAAGTCAGGAAAAAGTGAAGGAAAACTAAGGGCTTCACATCCAGGGAGATGTATGTTGTTGAAGCAATCTCTGATCAGATTTTAATAATCTAAGAAAAAGATCTGTGAGATCTGTGAGATATAAAAGCAAAGTACAAAAAAAAAAAAGGTAAATATATATAATTTACACATAAATATTTACTATATAATATATAGAAATATAACAAATACATATTAAATATCATATATACATTTATTCTTTCTAGATTTTTTTTTGCATTTTATTTCTCCTGCACCACTCTAGAGGGAAAGAAATTGATCCATTGCTACAGTGAGATAGAGAGAAAGAACATTCAATATTTGTTCCACAATTGTTGACTGCCAGCTCTGTTAGTCACCAGAGAGGTGAAGTTCACTAAGACTAGTGTCTATACTCAAGGAGTTTATAGTCAAGTAGGAGAAATGAATTCATAATCAATTATAATACCAAATAAGTGCTATAAAACATACATATATATATATACACATATATATATAGCACTGAAGAAATAATAAAGAGGTTTTTTTATATATATATATTTGAGGGAGTGGATCAATATATATTGTATATAAAATATATACTATATATACAGTATATATTGTATTATATATATAATATGTATATGTGTATATATATTACTATGGAAAGAGGAAAGTGGGGCAAAAGAGAGAATTAGATTCACACAGATGGTTAAACTGAAGATTAAAGAATTTACTAAGATGATAGGTGAAAGAAAAGAATTCCAGGCAGGAGATATATCTTTTATACAGATATAGAAAAAGCATACTACCTTGACTGAATTTAGGCACATTTCAGGTTGAAGTGATATTTAGTTTAGTCTTTTATTCTGTGTGTCAATGATCTCTAATATTTGATTATCAAACACATCAGTAAATATTTTTGAATATGAACATTCAAGATATGTGTATTTCTGTAGCTGTTACTGCTGTCTCATTCTGTAAATATAGGTAAAGCTCAATTTTGCCTAATTAAAAATTAATAACAATAATAGTTACAATAATAAGTGCTACCATTTATTGATCAAGGAACTTTCTTCCAAATGATTCTGTGCTTTTTGTGAATTAACTTATATACTCTTTGTAGCAACCCTATATAATAGGTACTTTATTAATTCTTTCTAATCATCGAGAAAATCCAGATATAAATGTATGTTTTAACGTTTTTCTATCTGTACTCCATGGATCATATTGTACTCAACTCTCTACAGTAAGTGTTAACAGAGACCAGGCATGGTTGTGACACACAGAGCCTTGGTTGACTATCCTGAGGAATATTAGAGTTGCTTGAAAGTGTGTGTGTGGGTGCGTGCGTGTATATAATTTAAAATGTATATAATTTAAAGTTGGCAAGAGTCAATGTTAAATGCCATTGAACGTTTCTTCTTCCCTTTGGTTTTCCACAAAATAGTTTGATTTTGCAGTCCTGTGATTAAAAAATTACCATTCTGGACTTTTACTTTCTTTTTACTAAACTTCACCTTTATCTACTGTGATTGGGTAACTGTTTTATTTTCCTCAGTTTTTTTTAATATATATTTTTTTCAAATTATAAGTTTGTGACCTTTCCAATGTAGAAAATTTGGAGATAAAGAACAATATGCTAAAAAAATCATGCATGCGTATTCTACCAACCGAAGAAAACACTGTTAACATTTGATGTACATCTTTTATACCCAGAATATTATCCTAGGTTCTAGACAAGTTTAGTTCTTCAATTAGTGTCTCCTTCCACCTCCCCGACCTATCTACAACAGCACATTTTTTTCTTTAAACATGGTAATTTAGTTTGCTCTTTGCCATCCAGATTTCATTTAAGACTACTTACTGATCTGTAAATAAGAAGAAATTTCCAGTGCTTCGCAAGGAAATTTCTCATAATTTCCTTTGAAAGTCAACATATTCATGAGAGTGCTTTGCAATAAATCCTTTTCTTTTATATCTTCTAAATTAAAACTACATTGTGTTTTAAAGTCTTTGAAAGTTATAAAAACAATTATTATTTCACCCTTTCCACTGAGTAAAGATCCCTGTCCACGAATAAGGGAAGTCAGTTATGTAAACAATTTCGTGGAATAAAATGCATTTATGCTTTCATAAAAGTATGTAGGGCCCCAGTACTGCGATTAGTACTGGAGACAGAGAGACCACCAAGAGAGTATTCATAGGTCAAGTAGATCTGAAATACATCTTCTGTTATGTTTGTAAATAGCAAGACTATAAGCAGCTTAGTACTGGGGCACCTGAGGTGTGGCGATCTGGGAGTAGAGTGAGATCAGAAGAAGACAGAGAGGGGGATCAGACAAGAACCTGATTATAGGGAGTTCCTAATGCCACATAAAAAATGTAAGATTTTAAATGTATGTACCAGCAGACAGACTTGGATCGAAATCCTAATTTATTAGTTTACTAGGCTATAGTTCCCCCTCACCCCCCAAAATAATAATTATAGGTAGCCTTTATTGCCTAGAGTTATACAGCTAATAGATCACATAATCAGTTTCAAATTTTAGAGTTTTAACCTCAGATCATATACTGTGCAATTTTACCATAATAACTTTCTAAATGGGGGAGGTTAGTGAGTATAAAATTAGGGGCATGAGGTCTGCAGACGGAATGCTTATACTGGCTATTCTCAAAGTATTGTCTGTGGAATCCTTAGGGTCATAGGGATGGTCCCTGAGATCCTTATAGAAAGTTTGCAAAGTCAAAAAAATTGTAATAATAGGAGTAAGGTTATTCACTTATTTGCACTGCATTGACAATTGCATTCCTAATACAAAAATAATATTGGATAAAATATCTGGTGTCTTAGTATAACTAAGAGCCTTGGCACCAAACAATACTTGTCACTGCATTCTATACCACTAATCATTCACAGAGTGGGGGGAATAGCCATAAAAATATTAATCTCATTAAATCTCAATCTCTGGTTCATATCTATCTAATATCCTGTGTGAAGAAATGAGAAGTACTTATAAAGAACATCTAGTAGATATCAAAGTATGATAGTCATTTCAACAGTAATTATGTAATTGTTTCCATTGCAAGTTGCCATCATTTCAGGAGCACTGGTTTTACTTGAAAGAATGGTGGACAGACAAAAACTGTGGTCATTCAGATATTGGTAGTAGACAAATTTTCTTGAAAATGAAGACAGCTTATCACTTCATGGAAAACAGCCTGAGAGTGTTAGTTGTCAGTGGAAAAATTTAAGCATTGAAGAGATAATTAGAATTTGAAAAAAAAATTGTATCCATCACTTTCTAGTACTTAAGGCTTGTCTGATAAGATTAGTGTTGATGAATGTGATTTTTAAAATATTGTTATATAAACTGGGTCGATTTTGGAAGATCTGCATAATTCAGTAAATTCTTATTTTCCAAATGGCTAATGTATGATATTACATGATAAGAGATACATTCAAAATTCATGATAAACCAGTGGATTTTAATGTAACATATTATAGAAAGTTTATTGATAATTTCAGTTGTAACTATTTTTTTAAAAAAACTATGACTTGTTGAGTTTTGCTATATCAAAGAAGAATATTTACAATTACACGCAGTTATTAAAATACTGCTCCATTTTTCATTACATGATAGTATGAAGGGTTTTTTTTTTCAGTTACTTCAACCAGTTTAACAAATTATATTAGATTGAATGCAGGAACAGATATGAGAATCCAGTTATTTTTTTTTATTAAGCTCAACATTAAAGAGATTCACGAGCATTTAAAACAATAGCACTGTTCTCACTGTTTTTTGGAAATATAGTTATATTTCATAGAAAACGTTCATTATTTTAAAAAGAATAAGCTTTTTTAAAGACTAAAGAAAACCTTCAGTTGCAGGAATAGCAATAAAGATCCAGAGAAGAGTTCTGATAAAAGAGGAGACAAAATCTAGAGGCAGTCCTGATCAACCATGTGAAAGTATGGGAGAAGGGTGGACTGTAAGGTGAATGCCTTCTTGAGCCCTCTCTCTTGCTTTCTCTCACATTGCCCAACCAGAGGAAGAGGCCAGACATTTACTACTAGCCTGTGGCAAGCCCTTGGCTTCACTGACTTAAATCTTCAGTAGAGTGTAATGCTGATTTTCTCAATAATATTAAAAAATAGTCAGGTATAAGATCATGAAATTCATTTTGAATACACACATGGAAATTTTAATGGGTATATGCTGTTATATTCACTGTTTTAAGCAAGTATATCTGATATTTTGCTATTTCCCTTTAGGATTATGAGAAACTTTTATGAAATCTGTCTCTCACCCCTTTTTATATTCTTCTCATAAAGACGATTCTGAGTGCAATTATGGTGAAGATATATTTGGCATATTTTTCACCCCATAGATTCAGAGCTTGGATCAGCTAATCTGATGAATTAAAACTATATATTTTTCCCCTTCTCAATGCAAACACAGATAATAAAAGATACTCCTCTAAATTTGAAGAGGACTGCTCTTAAATACAATAAGTAGAAAATTCTCCTCTAACTTTTCATTGAGCTTTAGGTAGAATACAGTTTAATGTTTCTTTCTATCTGTCCATCCATCCATCCATCCATCCATCAATCCATCATTTGTTCAGCTTATATTTAGTTATTGAATGTCTACTGATCAAGTGTACTTAAAAATGGACAGGTCCTCCTTTATAGTCATCTCTCTACCATTACCATCCTAAGAAAATTAAAAAAGATTTTTATGGTGAAGAATGTATCTTAAAATTATGTATCAAATATTATTTAAACTCTGTGGTTATTGGAAAATTTCCATTGGAGATAACTTTCTTTCCTTTTCCCGTCTTCTCTCCCTCCCCTTAGACCCTTCCTCTATCTTTTTTTTGTTACGTTCTTTAAAAAAATAAGTGCATAATTGGTTTAAGTTGTGCATGTGTGTGTGCATGTATGTACATATGATTCCCTTCCTGTTTTTAGATCTGCCAAATACAATCAAATACTAAAGGTCATATTACAAACATGTTCCTCAATCAAATATCCATAGGAAAGTAAAGATAGTTACTTTTCAAGCAAGTGAAAAAACTGCTATTTAAATGTTGAAAATAACATTCATATAAATTGTTTAAACAAGAAAATATATTGAACAAAAGTAAATTTTGAATCCATTGACTCAAAAATGAAAAGAACTAATTTGTTAATCTAATTTTAATATACTTTTATCAGTTTTTACTTGAGGGATTAAAACATACTGAAAAATCAAGCATTTTGGTCAACATAATGATTGATTTTAATGAGAGGAAAATAGACATTTACCATGTTCGACATTTCTAAAAAAATTGCTCAATTACCTATGCAAAGTGGTTTCTCAGTAAATGGATTTACAAGGAGCCTCGATGAGAATGGATATTACTGATAATATTTCTTAGATTGTATGTGAAATTTAGGGTAAATGATGCTAAAAGTATTCTAAAATAATACTTGGTCTGTGTCCCTATAATAAAATCACAGCAGTTCTTTTTTAACATCAAAGCAGATGGTTCTAATGATTTTTCAAGCCATCGTTAATTCATTTGCAAACAACAGAGATCAGTCAGCAAATGTGTACTGAGAATAAGATGATACTGTTCATAAATGCTCCCAAAGTTTGTTTTGTCCTATCATTACTGGAAAATGGTATTTACCTAAGTTAAATTATTTGTGTGAACCATCACCCTGACAGTTCTGTAGTTATAATAAATTACCTGTAAAGTGAAATGAACATCTCCTGGTTACTGTAGTTGTGATAGTGCAATTGACCTCAAAGAGCTCATCTACGCTCTTTAAATTAAAATTCTGTGAAAGAAAGTCTTTCTTTCATATGTCTTTTCCTATTTATGTATATGTTTACTTGGACATATTTAACACATCCTCCACAAGACATAGAACATACTACATAGACTAACAATAAATTCCAAATAATTCATCTTATAATATTAATAAGATGTCTATGAATAGTTTATATATCAAATAAGAGATTATTGAAAACATTTAGGTTATTGAAAACATGTCATTCAGGATAAAACTGAGTAATTTATCAAGGCTTTTATAACACAGCCAAAATATTTGCATATGTTGACGGGCATTTTCACCAGTTGTTTGTGAGCTCTAGTTTTAAACAGAAAATAGATCATGAACAAAATATATATTTCTACTTGTTTGGTAATACAAGCAATCTTCTGAACCTGAAATTAAATTTTTGAAACGTTTATCTTTGCAAAACTTTGGGTTATTTTTATCAATACCTTTATGGCCTCAAGTTAGAAGGTGATTGGAGATTTTAATCTTGTCCATATTATACATTGCACACAGATCTGAGGGAAAATAATCTTCCCCAGAACAAGCATTTATCACTTATTGATGTGAGTAATGTTTCCAATTAGCCTGCACAAGCCTTGTTTTCTTTCTTAACTGATCTTACTTGAGTTAAAATATGTTTCATGATTTGTGATTGATGGTTTGCCAGATAAACCATTTAAAAGGTAGCAAGGATAGATAAAGGTGTTGGGATGCCTCTGACTATAATAAATAACATGAGATACGTGTTAAGAAAACTGTGAAATTAGATATTGAAGAGCATTGATGCTTGGGGTAGTAGATGCTTGGACTCAAGCTGAAATTATAAATAAAATAAAGTTGTATTCTGAATTGCTTACACCCAGGAAGTTACTGGTGGTATTGGCGATGGCCTGTCATTTATTTTTTCATGTTGCTCCAGTTAAATTATTGTTCAACTAACTTTCATCAACCTGAAAAAGATGTACTGCATTTTAATAATCACTTTGAATTGATACATACTTATGGTCCAAACTTGCCAATAATCTAAACATGACTAGCTAATAATATTAGCTTTAATTTTAATGCCTCCATTTTTTAAGAGTATATTTAAAATATATAAAGTAAAAGGTCCTCTGCTAGCATGTATGCCACAGTTAACTAAATGTGTACTGAGAATAAGATGATACTGTTCATAAATGCTCCCAAAGTTTGTTTTGTCCTATCATTACTGGAAAATGATAAAGAGGATAATTGCATTAACAACCCTTGTGACACTTCAATGTCCATATCTACCTTCAGAAATACGTTTTACTTTCATCACTGATTTCTCTTAAAAAGAGACTCTAAGAAGTAAAATATTATTTTACTGATGAAGTTCACGAAAGCTTTTTCTAATAATGTGGACTCCTTGAACAAGAATATCTAACTTTATTTTAAGACAAATTATAGAAAACAAGTGTTTCTTCCTAAGAATTTTGAAAACTAGTATTTGTTATTAAGTAGTAATTTGGAAGTAATAATTATTCAATTGGAAGAATTAGTTAGTACTTCATTGTTTTGCTGAAATGTGTATTTTTACTTTGGATAAGATGCGGTATAAGAAATATACCTTCCCGCTAAGTAACTTAGCAGGAGAATATATTTTCTCTGAGCTTATTTTCCAACTTTTGTTGTTAATTAATTCATTGAAATATATATATATCAAACTCTTTATGTGTGCCAGGCATTTTTCTAAGTGCTGGGAATAAAATACTGAGCAAGACAATGTCCTGAAGAAATGTGGTTCAATCCTTTTTGGTCCACAAAACTTTTATGCCATAACTTTTTTTTTTTTTTTTTTTTTGCACTTTATCAACCTCCTTTATGTAGCATAGAAAGTGAGACAATATTTAAATGCCACTGTATTCAAATGCTGCATGTACCCAGCACTGGTTGTTTTAATGCCAAGACTGTCAGTTTGATGTATGGAAATTCTATGCTTTAAAAATGTGTTGTCATACTTCATCTAAAGAGAAAACATAGTCCTACAGAGAAAAAAAAAAAAAAAAACTAGGAAAATGTTTAAAAGAGCGAAAAGAATTCAATATCAATTTAATATCATGTTGTGATATTGAACTGATACTTTTAAATGCTGACTTTAACACCCAGAGTGAAAATTGTAGTGAGTACCTTAGAGGTAACAGCTAGGTAACTTGGTCTCTTGGAACCAAGATTTCCCTCTGAGGATGAAATTAGACACAATCGTGAAAGAACTAAGACCAGCTGGCTATAGCAATAACTGAACTAAAGTAATAATCTGTGACTGAAGAGTCTAGAAACACCTAACAATAACTTTTCATGACTAGGTTATTGGCTGACTGTCTTAGCATGGCTAAAGCTAATATATACTCAATTTTGTTTGATCCTAT
The DNA here is from genome assembly GCF_000325575.1 of Pteropus alecto. NCBI lineage: Eukaryota > Metazoa > Chordata > Mammalia > Chiroptera > Pteropodidae > Pteropus > Pteropus alecto. The sequence continues at coordinate 9,519,279 of NW_006436282.1, read as the reverse complement.
CTGTAAAAAAAAAAAAAAAAAATTAAGGATGTTATTATAAGAGAACTTAAAAAATAGAGTGACAGTAAAAATCTCTTAGTTTTGAATATCCTCATTTTGGCCTTACTACACCATCCTATTTCTTTTTACTCGCTTACCAAAGAGTTGCCTGATTATTTATTAATTTAACTTTTATACCTATGTTAAGACAGGCTATGACCAAATCTTGATCACTGCTCTAGTGGGTGCACTCTAATACCTTTAGAGGTTGGATTAACCATAAATTGGGAATTGGGCCTGGTGTAAAACAGGGAGTCGGGGCCTTTGGTCAAAATGGAGAAAGAATGGCCTGTCCAGATAGATATCAAACAGGACATTTCTATAGGCCACAGTTTATAATCCCTAATGGATACCCACACTGAAACAAGAATTTATTGAGCGTCAAAATAACTAAATGAGACTTTAAGATTTACCTCCTATTTTCTTTACAAATAAAGACAAATGTATCTGACATGTATATATCTATCTATACACATATATATGCACTTGCACATACATATGTACATATATACTCGTACCTGCATATATATGAGTATATATGTATATATGTTTGTGTGAGTGAAAATATATGAATATATGTAGATACCTATATGTATTTTTTCTTTTTAAGTAATTTTATTTTCAATTACAGTTGGCATACAATATTATATTAGATTCATGTGTACCACATGGTGATTAGATATTTATATAACTTACAAAGTGATCACCTTGATAAATCTAGTACCCATCTGTCACCATACGTAGTTATTACAATATTATTGACTATATTCCTTATGCTATACTTTACATCTCCATGACTATTTTGTAATTACCAATTTGTATTTCTTCATTCCTTCTCCTTTTCAACCTACTCTCATGACTTCCCTCCCATCTGGCAACCATCAAAATATTCTCTGTACCTATGCGTTTTTGTTTTGTTTGTTTGTTTCTTTGTTTGTTCTTTAGATTACACATGGAACTGAAATCATATGGCATTTGTCATTGTCTTATTCCACTCAGCACAATACCCTCTAGATTCATTTATGTCGCAGATGGCAAAGATTTCATTCTTTTTTTATGATATTATATTGTATATATGCACCACCTCTTCTTTATCCTTTCATCTATTGATAAACACCTAAGCTGCCTTCATACCTTAGCTATTGTAAATAATGCTGCAATGAACATATGGATTCACATGTCTCTTTGAAGAAGTGTTTTGGGTTTCTTTAGATAAATACCCAGAAGTGGGACTATTGGGTCCTTCTTAGTCTCCTGTTATAGCCTTTGTTTTAAAGTCTATTTTGTTTGGTATAAGTATTGCTACTCTAGTTTTTTTGTTTGTTTTCATTTTCATAAAATATCTTTCCATTCCTTTACTTTCAGTCAGTCTGTGTGTGTCTTTTCATCTGAAGTCAGTCTCTTATAGGGAGCATATGTAAAGGTCTCATTTTCTTATCCATTCAGACACCCTAACTTTTGATTGCAGCACCTAATCCATTTACATTGAAAGTAATTATTGATAGATATGTAGTTATCGCCCTTTTGTTATTCATATTTTTAATTGTTTTTTCTTCCTAAAGTAGTCTCTTTAACATTTCTTATAATACAGGTTTGGTGACAATAAACTCCTTTAGCTTTTTATTGTCTGGAAAGCTCTTTTTCTGTCCTTTAATTCTAAATGATAGCTTTGCTGTGTAGAGTAATCTTGGTTGTAAGTCCTTGCTTTTCATTATTTTGAATATTTCATGCTGATCCCTTTATGGCCTGCAAAATTTCTGTTGAGAAATCATCTGACAGTCTGATGGGACCTCCCTTGTAGGTAACTAGATGCTTTTCTCTTGATGCTTTTAAAATATTCTGTTATTAACTTTTGTCATTTTAATTATGATGTGTTTTGGTGTGGGTCTGTTTGGATTTATCTTGTTTGGGATTCTCTGCGCTGCCCTCACTTGTATGTCTATTTCCTTCACCAGACTAGGGGATTTTTTCATTTTATTTCTTCAAATAGGTTTTCAATTCCTTACTATCACTCTACTCTTTCTGTTACCCTTATGATTCGAATGTTGATATGCTTAATGTTGTCCCAGAGGCCCCTTAAACTATCCTCATTTTTTTGGATTCTTTTTTCTCATTGCTATTCTGATTGGGTGTTTTCTGCTACCTTATCTTTCAAATGGCTGATTTGATCTTCTGTTTTGTCTAATCTTTTGATTCTCTGTAATGTTTTCTTTATTTCAGTTATTGTATTCTTCATTTTGATTGGTTCTTTTTTTTATGTTTTCTATCTCTTTGTTAAAGTTTTGAGTTCATCTACTCGTCCTCTAAGTTCATTGAGTATCCTTATAACCAGAGTTTTGAACTCTGTATCTGGTAGATTGCTTGTCCCCATTTTGTTTAGGTCTTTTTCCGGGGCTTTGTTGTTTTCTTTCATTTGAGACATGTTTCTTTGTCCATTTTGGTTGCCTCCGTGTATTTGTTTCTATGTATTAGGGAGCGCTGCTATGTCTCCCGGTCTTAGCAGAGTGGCCTTATGTAGTAAGTGTCTTATAAGCCTGGTGGTGCAGACTTCCCTGATCACTTGAGCCAGGTGCTCTAGGTATGTCCCTTGTATGGGCTGTGCATACCCTCCTATTGTAGTTGAGCCTTGGTTACTGTTTGCATGTCAAAGGGAAGGATTGACTCTTGGGCTGATTGGTTGTGAGGACTGGCCAGTGAGGGGCTGACCCTACTAAGCAGGATTTGCACTAGCAGGACACCAGTGCCTGCCTAGTCTACCCTTTGGATATGTTGTCCTGGAATTCAGCCCGGAATGGTCTCCAGATAGGTCCAAAGCCAGGTGTGCTGGCCCTATGGCCACAGGCCAAGTTCAGTGAAAGCTTATGCCCTGCCCGGGGCCACTTGGCAAGAGTCACCATACAATCTGTAGATAGCCGCCACCATACAATCTGTAGATAGCCGCCAAAGTACCACTTGGCGTACTTTGACAGGCCAAGCCACAAACCGAGGCTGGCTTCTGCTAGTGCCAGGCTTGGGTCTCTTCAGCAAGAGGTACAGGACATGCTGAGGCCAGATGCTGTTTGTTTGGCTTTTGTGGACCTTTGAGAGATTTTAGGAAAGCCTGCGGCGTGAGACAGTCATTTATATGGAAAAGCCACTAGAAGTGGCTAGATGGGCATGAAAGTTGGGTAGGGCAGGGTCTCAGAGAATCACTATAATGGGGTGACCAGTGTTAGTTGGGTTGATGAAGACTCAGATATGGTGGCTGCCTGAATGTCTGCATGCCCATAATGGGGAAGGCTCAAAAAAAGAACAATGGATTCTACTAGCACTTCTGCCTGGAAGAAAGCCACTTTCTTTAGAGAAAAAGCTGGAGGCTTTTTCCCTAAAGCAAGACAACTAAATTCCTCCCTGAATGTCCCTGGCACCCTTCAAGCTATTGCCCTAGTGCTGGAGCTCAGAGCAAGTAAGTCCACCTATATTTATTATTATATATTCTTGGGTAACAACTATTTTTTTAAAGGATCATAATTTGCTCTTATGTTATCTTTTATTTTATGTCTGAATTTTCCTCAAATCAATTGCTCAAGATAGTTCCTCAAAAGGAATTTTGCATTTGCCATTTTGTTCAGAGAGACCTCATTGACAAATGTAGTATTTGCATAGTTTTTTGTCAAGCAAATTCCCCCAAAGCAGCCTTAGGCAAGGATTCTAGGGAGCAAGATGTGCCTTTAGTAATTGGTAGGAGTATGGATTTTGTGATTATCTAATCTTCCTCTCCCATTTTTCCCCCTTGTATAGGAACAAACAATTGGGGGTGTGATCTGATTGGCCTATCATAAAAATCTCCTTCCTCCTGCTATGATGAATGTTTCAGAGAACTCAGCCTTAAGCCTAGCTTTTTAAGATGCTCCTGTGTCAATTAAATTGTTTTAGAAATGGGTAATCTGGAGCAACAAAACATGGATGGATGTTTTGTTGACTGGGGAAGAAGAGCTGGCGGCAGCTCACAATTTCTCTTTCTGGATGGTATGGTATGTGGATAGGAATCTTGGAACTTTGGCAGTGATTTAGACAGTCTTAAAATAAAGCTGACACTAAGGAAGTCAATGCAGGAATGGGGGAAAGGAAGTGTCTTAATGATATCCTTGAGCTGCTGAGTCAAACTAAAATCTGAAGCCCTATCTACTTCTGCATCATCCACATATATAAATCGATGGATTATTATTTTTTTTGCATAATTCAAATTGATTTTGATTTTCTGTTTCTTAAAACATAGAGTTCTTAGGTGATGACTTGTCTCTAGATGAAGTGTGGTTCTTTTCTTTCTCTTTTATGCTCAGATAAGCACAGATTGCTTTGCAATCATTGAGCCTATGCCCAGATATCCTTTCTTGTATTCAGCTTTGCTGAAGGATAGTAATTCTTCCTTTATTATCTCTGCCATTATCTTAACATTGTAGAACAATAAAGAGGATTATATTTTTGAGTTGGGTAAAGAAGTGAACATTATTATTATTTGTCAATTATATATCAATAAAGTTGAAATTTAAAAAAAAATAAATGAACATTATAAAATACTTTAATTTATGGGAAGTGGGTTATAAGATACACTCAAAACAGTACAAGTAACCTAAGTATATCAGTGATTTACCCTGAAGACTGGCTGAAAATCATTTAAAGAGCTATGCTTTGTAAAGAGACTGATTCCCTACAACACAATGACTTCTGTCTCACCTTGAATCAAAACTATTAATTCCCTATATCTCTGTGATTCTTTGAAGTATATCATTCTCATTATGGGGATTGTCATGAAGAAAAGACAACAAGTCTCTGCATGAAGAACTGTGAAATTCATTCGTGAGTAACAACAATCAACTCGTTTATCTAACACGGTGCCCACAGAAATGATGCAAAAGTACAAAATACAGGGAAAACTAGAAAAAAATCTAAAACAGGCCTGGAAGAGATGCACTTTCCAACTTAGTCTGGTGGAAGACAGGTCAGAGTGGTGTGTCTGGCACAATGACACTAGCAATGTTTTTAGTGGGGATAATTTAGCCTGAGTCTTTATGTCTGGTGCCAGAAAAGCAGCTGGCATCATGAAGGAAATCTACTCTAATGAAGTAGGATAGGAGATATGGTGCCATTTAGCACAGAAAGGTCTTGGTTTGCAGTTTCACTATGGAATGAATGCTATGTGGCACCAGTATGCTGTCTGGCACCCAAATGTTGGCTTCCTATTTAAAACGGCTCTTTGTGTCTTTGTAAACAGGGAATTTCAGTGAGAAAAGCCAGAGCAACTCGAGTGGAATAGAAGCTTAAGAGAGGCAATAAGATCATATAGCTGATGTTTTGTTGACTAATATGTAAAAAAATCTTATATGCAATAAACAGATTAACTTGAAAACATATTACAAATAACATTCTGCTGTTGAGAAAACCACAGTCGTGTTTCCTATCTGAATATACACCATAGTGGCTTGTTGGAAACCACGATCTCTGGCCAGCTTGTCAGGTGATTGTTCTATCCTTTTCTGTGCTAAGCTCTCCCTTGCCACACATTCACGATGGCAACAGTTTCAGGTATAGAAGAGAACTCTGTGTTTATATCGAAAAATGGAGTTTTAAAAGCTCATTGTAGAATGTTTACAAGTCCAGGATATACAGTGAAACAATAAAGGAAAACAAAGACCAGGGAATGAAATAATAGGGTTTAGAAGTACAAGCTAATCACTTCATGAATGCAGCCTACCTTTAAATAAAAAAGACATTTAAATTATCCTTTTAAGGATTAAACTTCTTTGTATATTATAATTTTTTACCTCTTTTCTTTCTTATTTAAAAAAATCTATTGTTTTTGGATGAATTCTTGTTCTTAGACACTCTGTATCCTTTTCTCGCTGTTGTTTTCAACAGGCTCATTTTAGAAGTTAATTTTGATGATGACTGCCATCTTTCTGGAACCTTGGAACTATGTTCCAGTTACTCAGAAGATGCCAATTCAAATTTAGTGATTTATTTATTTAAAAATAACCAGTATTTTTAATAACTCAAGGACACTTTTTCTGAAACATGTTGAAGAGAATATTTTATCAGTGACAATGTCTGGCCCTGAAAGGGCTAATCTAAAGAGAAATAAATATAAACATAAATACAGCTGAATTCATGAAAATGAGCAGCTTGATAGTTTGAAGTAGTGGTCAAAGTAATTCTTTTCTTTTATAGAGTTCACATTAAAAAAAATAACATTTATACCTCTAATTGAGCTTCATAGAACACTTTTAAATTAGGCAATGTCCATATTATTACTTCAGTTTTACACATGGGAAAACTAAGACAGTATTTGAACAAGATTAAATTTTTGTGGCCGGAATAAAGGAAACACCTATTTATGTGCTCTTATTATGCATTATGCAGACTTAACATGTGTGATTTGATCCTAGTGGCAAACAACTCTGAAACATAGTGGTTTAAGCCAGGAAAAGATGTTTCTTGTTTGCTCTGTGTATCCAACCCAGGCTAGAGGGGATGCTTTGCATCTATTCAGGGACCCAAACTGATAGAAGAGTTTTATAAGAGCTTTGACAATCACCAAAACAGACAGAGAACAGAGAGAATGATCCACTGGCTCTTTTTATTCCTCCAGGTTTACTGATATATAACTGACATAAACATTCTGTAAGATTAACATGTATAATTGTGACGATTCAGCACACACGTATATGACAAAATGTTTACCACTATAAGGTTAGTTCACTTATATAATTTCCATTTTTTTTTGTCATGGTAAGAACATTTAAGATCTTCTCTCATAGTAACTTTTAAGTATACAATACAGTATTGTATACTATAGTAACCAGGCTATATATTAGATGCTTGGAACTTACAGGATCTGAAAGTTTGTACCCTTTGACCAATATCTCTAGATTTCTCCCACCCCTCAAATCTTGGTAATCATAACTCCACTTTGATTCTATGAGGTCAGCTTTTTTAGATCCCATATATAAGTGAAATCATTCAATATTTGTCTTTCTCTGTATTTATTTCACTTAGCATAATGCCCTCAAAGTCCATCCATATTTTTGCAAAAAGAATTCCTTCCTTTTCATAGCTGAATAATATTGCATTGTATACAGATACTACATCTGCTCTATCCATTTATTTGTAAGTGGGCAGGTAGCTTGTTTTCATTACTTGGCTTTTGTGAATAATGCTGCAATGAACATGAGGTGCAGATATCTCTTTGAGATAGTTTTTCATTTTCTTTGGATTTATACCCAGAAGTGGCGTTGTAAGATTATATGGTAGTTCTATTTTAAATTTTTAATCTTGAGGAGACTTCATATGGTTTTCCATAGTGGCTGAACCAGTTTACATTCTCATTAAATGTGGACCAGATTTGACTTTTCTCCACATCCTCACCAGCATTTATCTTTTATCTTTTTGTTAATAGTTATTCTGACGGAAGTGATGTGATAGCTCTTTGTGGTTTTAATTTTCATTTCCCTGATGATTAGTGATGTTGACCATCTTTTAATGTACCTGTTGGCCTTTTTTATGTCTTCTTTAAAAAAATGTCTATTCAAGTCCTTTTCCCATGTTTTAATTGAATTATTTAAATTTTTTTGCTATCAAATGGTATAAGTTCCATATATATTTTTAAATATTAACCCCTTATCATATACAAGGTTTGCAAATATTTTCTCCTAATCTGTAGGTTGCTTTTTCATGTTGTTGATTGTTTTTTTTCTCATGCAGAAGCTTTTTAGTGTGATGCAGTCCCACTAGTGATTTTTGCTTTTGTTGTTTGTCTTTTTGGTGTCATATACAAAAAATCATTGCCAAGGTTAGTGTCAGAGAGATTTAGCCTTATGTTTTCTTCTAGAAGTTTTATTGTTTCAGGTTCTACTTTTAAGTCCTTAATCCATTTTGAGTTAATTTCTGTGAGTGGTATAAGATAGGGGTCCAATTTCATTCTTTCGATGTGAAAATCAAGCTTTCTCAACACCATTTATTGAAGAGACCATTCTTTCCCCTCTAAACATTCTTGATTCACTTTCAAATATAAGTTGATTGTATAAGTGTGGATTTATTTCTGGGCTCTTAACTTTGTTCTATTGCTCTATGGGTTTGTTTTTATACTAGTACCATACTGCTTTGATTACCATAGCTTTGTAGGAGAGTTTGAAATAAAAAAGTGTGATGTCTCCAGCTTTGTTTTTCAATATTGCTTTGGATATTTGGAGTCTTTTGTGGTTCTTCTTGAATTTTAGGGTTTTTTTTTTTTCTTTTTCTATTTCTGTGAAAAATGCCATTGGAATTTATATAGGGATTGCATAAAATCTGTGGATGGCTTTGGGTAGTATGAACATTTTCATAATAATAACTCTCTGACCCACAAATACAGGATATCTTTCCATTTATTTGTATCTTTTTTAGTGTCTTTCATCAATGTTTTATAATTTTCTGTATATAGATTTTCACTTACTTGGTTAAACTTATTCCTATTTTATTTATTTGATGCTATTGTAAATGGATTTTTTTTCAGATTATTGTTAATGTATAGAAACTGAATTATGTATTTTGTATTGTGATTTTGTATTTTGCAACTTCACTAAATTTATTAGTTCTAACAGTTTTTTTTGGCAGAGTCTCCAGGATATTCTATATACAAGATCATGTCATTAGCAAACAGGCAATTTTACTTTTTCCTTTCTAATTGGGATATCATTTATTTGTTTTACTTGCCTGATTGCTATAGCTAAGAATTCCCTTACTGTGTGAATAAGAATGGTAGAATGGGCACCTTTGTCTTGTTCAGTATTTCACTACTGAGTATGATGTTAGCTATGGGCTTGTCGTATGCAACGTTTATTATGTTCAATTACATTCCTTCTACACCTAATTGTTGATATTTTTTAATCATGAAAGAATGTCGACTTTTGTCAAATGCTTTTCCCACATCTATTGAGATGACGCTATAATTTTTGTCTTCTATTAAGGTGATATATCACATTGACCTGCATTTGTTGAAATATCATGCATCCCAGAAATGAGCTGCACTTGTTCATGGTGTATGATCTTTTTAATGTGGTTTAATTTGGTTCGCTAGAGTTTGTTGAGAATTTTTGCATCTATATTTATCTGGGATACTGGCCTATAGTTTTCTCGTAGTGTCCTTATCAGGCTTTATTATTAAGGTAATGCTGTCCTTGAAAATGGGTTAGGAGTACTCTTTTCTCTTCAAATTTTTGGAAGAATTGAGAACTGGCATTAATTCTTCTTTAAATGTTTAGTAGAATTTATCTGTGAAATTATCAAATCGTGGGATCATCTTTGTTGAGAGGTTTTCAACTCTTGATTTGGTCTCCTTACTGGTAATTGGTCTGTTCGGATTTTCTATTTTTTCATGATTCAGTGTTGATAGCTTGTTTTTAGAAATTTATCCATTTCCTCTAGATTGTCCAATTTGTTAGCATATAATTCTTCATAGTAATGTTTTATAATCGTTTGTATTTCTGTTGTATCAGTCTTAATGTTTATTTTTTCATTTACGATTTTATTTATTTAAATTTTCTCTACTTTTTCTTTGGGTAGTCTAGCTAAATGTTCGTCAATTTTGCTTTTTTTTTTTTTAAACAACTTAGTGTCTGATTTTTTCTATTTTTTTTAAATCTCTATTTAAATTATTTCTACTCAGATTTTGTTATCTTTTCTCTTTTCGTTAACTTTTGCCTTTTGCTATAGAAGCTCTTTATTGAATTCTTCAGTTCAGTTATTATATTCTTCAGTACAAAATTTTCTGTTTTTTTTTTATGTTTTGTGCCTCTGTATTTTTCACATTGTTCTTATATTGTTTTCCTGATTTCATAAGTAGTTTATCTTAGTTTTCTTATAGCTGTCTGAGCTTCTTTAGAAGAATTATTTGATTATTTGTCAGGAAATTCATATATTTCCATTTTTTTAAGGTTAGTTACTAGAAGGTTTCTGTGTTTTTTTCATGGTGTCATGTTTCTCTGGTTCTTCATGATCCTTGTAGTCTTGCATAGGTGTCTACAAATTTGAAAAAACAGTCACTTCTAGACTTTATGGACTAATTGGTGTATTCTTGGTGGTGGAGGGGTATCTATAGTAGCTAGAAGGGCTCTTTTGGGTCCTCAGTGGTGCCTCCAGTTCAAGCAGTTAGGGATCAGTGTAGACAGCTGTGGTAGTTGAGCCAGCAGTGTCTACATTCTTGGCTGTGGGGGCCATCTGTAGGTGCCTGTGTAGTGGTAGGGGCCAATTACAGACATACGCATAGTGGCAAAGGCCAGGGTCAGCAGCAAGGGTTAGGGACAACTATAGGGATACTAGCAGCTATAAGGGCCCTGGCTATCAGTGTGTACTCCTGTTGCTGCTGGGTGTAGACACAAGTAAAAGGTTGGCAGTGGAGACCAGTGTCACAGTTAGGATTGGAGTGTGCAGGTGCAGCTGAAGTTGTGCATGGTGGTGGAGTTCAGCCATGAGGTGTAGGTTTGTGTCTTGCCTGTAACAGCCAAAAAACTGGCTGCCTATGGAGATCCCATCCCAGGTGGGAAGGTGTGGGAGGGAGTATGAAGGGAATCAGTGGCTGGCATCTGCAAATGCAATAACCTGAGGGGTGAAATCCAGTGAAATCTACAGAGGGTCTGTAGCAGTTGTGTTGACCATTGTTTTTTTAGTGGCAATAACTGCTGAGATTCTCTACAGAGCAGATCATTGGGAACTACAATAATTCCGCTAATTCATACTGTCCTTCTTCCTTGTTCTGGCCCTCTATATTTCTCAGCTTTGCTTGTCTGTAGGTGGAGTGAAACTGAAAAGGGTTGTTTTTTCAGTGACCAAAAGCTTGGGGAAGCAGCCTTTTCCTGTGTCTTTTTCCTATCCAGGGGAATTCTTTCTAGTTGCCCAGTTCCCTCTTGGTGCTGAGCAGTGCCAACTTGGTGCATGAAATTATTCAGACAAAATAAAGCTGTTATTTCTTCTCTTTTTGTGTAATTATTCTCAGAATTTTTGCTCCACTGCGTTGCTGAAGTTTTTAAAATGAACTAAGTATCCCAGAGCTTTTTTTGTTCCTGGAAAGCTAATTGTTGATCTTTTGGGGGATGTGGAAGCTGACATCTCCTACTTCATCATCTTGGTGATGTCTCTCTCCACTGGCTCTTCTATCATCCATCCAGAAGTGACACATTTCACTGGCTATCGCATGGCAACGCCTAATGTTAAAAAGGGCAGAGAATTATAATCTGTGTGTTCAGAAGGAAGAAAGTCAGAATATATTTAGAAAAGTCCTAATGGTCACCACAATTTTTATATCCTGAGACTATCGATAGTCAGAGGGATTAGATAACATAGACGACTTACATATTTTCTGAAATTTTCTGCTATTTTTATTACTACATGGTCTCTCTTGTCCTAATTATAGGTCAGAAGTGAGGTCTACTTCATTTAAGGGTTTAAAACACTACAACTAATTACCACATAGGGCTTTTCGTTTGTTTGTTTAATAAGTGATTTGTAATCAAAGGCTTGAAATAAACACAAAACACAATAGCACATAGGCACTTTTATCATATTATCCCTTTGATCTTTATTGTGACTGTGATTACTTCTAGGTTTTTCTCTATTTTGTTCGTAATTTCTTAAATGTAGGGATTTGAGACTTGGCAATTTTAATTCTTAACATTTTTATATGTCTGTCATAGTTGCAAAGAATAATATAAGCAAATTAAAAACAGTCATTGATAAGCTTAAATAAGTAGTATCTACAAGGAATTTGAAAATAAACAGTTAAAGAGTTCAGAAATTAAAGAAATTATATTGTAAGAACATCTCAGAACTGACGAGCAAAGCATGTTGTTGTTTTGCGTTTAAGCAACACTCACGAACTATCTGAACAGAATCTGGGCTGCTGCAGGGTTCCAAGCCCCAGAAAGGAAACCTTCTTCCAATGCACAATTCATATTTGGTCAGGATAAAGGCCAAGGAGAGTTTACCACAGAACAGCATTTTGAGAAGCCCAATTAATTGACTTAGCAACTTACTCATGGTCAGGGCAGAGAGTCATTGCTCTTCACATCCCCAGAATATAACCTTCACTTTGGACTTGTAACTATGGTTTCCTTGTGTTCCCTGCCCAGATTTACTCTCCACCATAGCATATTGATTATGTTGAGGGTGGTTATTTTCACAGTTTATTAGATATGAGGATGTAATAACTAGATAATTTTGAGTTGTCTCCTGATGGGATGAAGTGAGATTATTTTGGTGGTACATGGGATCGTTGTATAATAGAAGTCCAGACAGTTTTGAACGTTTACTTTAGGAGAGTAACGTGCATAGATGCTAACAACCAAGAAGCAGAGCATAATGAAAACATACTTTGATTTTGGTCTGATGCCCAGCATCTCTGTGAGGACACCCCTTTCCTGTTCTTTGTGCATATGGTTTATGTAGACTGGCAATCCCCATCCCTACCCTCCAGTTCCAAGCATTAGGAAAGACCTAGACTTGTTTAGGGGAGAGTGTGTCATCCTCTGACAGAGCAATTGGTTGAGGGATGGATATTAATACTCAAAGTGATTAGAGTCATCTCTGGAAAATCAGAGGGGAAGTTTGAAAACACACGCTCATTTCTATAAAATTGCCAGCAGTGGTAAAGACAATATAAGGCTATACCTTTTGGTGATGTTTACCACTTTTATCCTAAATATTAGGCTTTCCGGGCCAAAAAAAAAAAAAAAAAAAGTTTATGGTTCCCACCCTTCAATGTTATGAAGAATAAATGAAATGATGTTTCTGTAAACATCAATTCATGGCTTTGTCTAGTTTAGAATAGATAATTAGAGATTAAATGGAGGTAAAGCTAAAGTACAAAGATAAAAGTAATGTAGGAATTTCAGATATCCCAAAAATTAAATCTCTGAAAAATATTGCCTATATCATAGTATTTGACTGATCTATTATTTCCAATTATAGCTATATTTGAATACTTAGTATTGATTGAATTAATCCAAGAATCACTACAGAATATCCTCTTCATGACAAATAGAGAATATAACAAATGATAAACTTTGTACATCGTAGAGTGGTATCATATATGCTCATGATGACTCCCAGAACTATGAGCTTTAGAAATTGTTCAACATAACATTAGTGTTAAATGAATTTTATTTCATCCAGATACTTTGATGTCACTTCATCATTAATAGAATACATGCCCTTGTAAATTTACTATTTACATATCAAAAATCCCTATTCCTTTGTATAGTGTCAGTATTTTTTACATATTTTGAAATTTCACTGAGATTCATCAGGAAAGTGTTAACATATTTTGTTCAGAGGCCCAAGATAAATAATCTTTATCTTGCCTGTCTTAGGGTCTTTGAGCTGCTATAACAAAATACCATAGATTGGGTGGCTTAAAAAAAACAGATATTTATTTTTCACAGTTTTGGTGAATCAAAAGTCCAACATTAGGGTTCCAGTATAGTCAAGTTAAGGTGAAAGCCCTCTTCCTGGCTTCTGCTGGGAGCCTTCTTGTGTCCTCACATGGCTGACAGAAAACTGGTCTCTTCTCATAAAGCCAGTGACTCCATCATGTGGGCTCTACCTTCATGACCTCATTGAAAACTAATTACTACCCAGTGATCTCTCTTCAAATATCATCACAAAAGGAATTAGGGATTCAATATATGAATCTTGGGTAACACAAACATTTAATCTGTAACACTATTCCCAGCTGTCTCTTGAAGCACTATTATCCTAATTTTTATTCACTAAAAAAGATAGGCAGCTGATTAGATGCTGGTAATGATTCTTAAATGCAAAACATCTGATGTTAAAGCAAACTGCTGTCTCAACTACATGGGCAATGTTTCTTATACACAGCTGTTTTTCTTTGTTTTTCTCTGAGAAGGTGACAAAACAAGTCTCCAGTCAACTCTAAGAGTGACAATTTTACATGAGAATTATGATTTAAATTGTGATCTCAAAGTACAAGAGCCATCACCAATAGAGGCACGATATTAGGTATTTCATTTTTTTTTTTTTCCAGGAAAAATAGGTGAATGATTTTGGAAACCAGAAAATTTGTCAAGTATACATTCATTGTTTTTTTTTTTTTTTATAATTTATATTAAATGGCTGAAATACAAAGAGTGAGCCTGCTGATAATGAGAACGCGTTCCTTTTTTTTCATGCACCCCACGAATTCCATGAAAACATTCAAATCAAGCACATTTCACATCTATATATTGACCATCCTCTGTTTGGTTCAGTCCTATTATGACTAAAGATTAGGACTCAGTTTCCTTTGGTCTCTGCATTTTGCAAAGTTAGAAATGAAAGTACAAAAGAACAAATAGACATATTAAATATCAGGAACCAGATTCTCAAATGTCTAAAACAGAAAACCTTCTTATCTTCTAAATGTGAAAAAAGTAGGTTCCTATAAAAAATTTCTGGATGACATAAATGTTTTCATTAGGCCTGATTTTGTGTCACATTGTATAAAATTGGACCACACATCCCAGAAAGAGGGCACGGTGAGAGGAGAGAGGGAGAAGAAAGTGGAAGACAGGGATTTTTAATGGATGGTTCCTTTACAGATAATTATTTTCTTTTCTTTCAGCTTTATCTTTGAGTTTGGCATTTATGGACCCAAATAACAACATTAGAATTCCCTTGAGAGTAGTCCACTTTGAATCATCTAAGCCTCGGGATTCATGAAGTCTTAACCAGAAAGATTGAGTTTAGTGAAAGTAAGCATTTCCCAAATATTTTAGATTTGATAAAAACTCTTCAGTGGGCATTAATATTTAAAATAATTTTGAATGACATATGGTAAATATATTTTAAATAACTCTATGTACAGCTTTGGATCGTGCATTAACCCCAAAATATAAAATGTTTTAATGCAATCTTAAAAGTATAAATTTTAACTTTTTCATTAAAAGTAAAAGTTTTTAATTTAAATATTATTTTAATCATCATAATTGGTTGAAGAATAAAGTTAACAATTTAATAGAGCATCATATTTGGTTTATGAATTAATATCAAATTATATATTTTTTAAATGTATGCTATAAATTGAGAAAAAAAGTATTGTGACCAAATATGTAGAATTCTTGACCTTTACTTTAAAAATAATTAACTGACTTATTTTTTATAGTTTTTACAGTTTGTTTCTAACAGGATAGATAAGAGAGGAAGTTCAAGCTGTTATTTGAAAAGACTGTAACATATTGTATGCAGTATAACTTTTTATTTCCCATAATTCTAAGCCATATTTAATAATCATTAAATTAGTTTATGCTTTTAAAATTGATTTTTGAAGTACTAAACATACACAAGAATTTTGAATTGATGAAGGAAAAATTGAACAAAATTTGCAGAATTGTATCATTATGCTCTTAATTTCCTTATTGCATTTCAACATCAGTGTTCCTTGTGCTTCCTGCCTTTAACAAACAGTCAATTATGGATATAAATTAAACAATATTTGACTTAGAATTTAAAAAAGCAATGTGCTGTTTAAAACTAATGTACTAGCTATGATTATCAGCTGAGTCAGAAATTAAGTAACTGAATCATGAGCCAGTTCATTCGAAGTCCTCTAAGCACCAAATATGCCCACTTGAGGACATGTAAAATATTCTTTTTTAAAGAAAACATTTCTTAAATTATTATTTTATTTTTTGATTCAAGTAATAGAAATTGCAATAGAGATCAATAATATTATCTTTAATTATAGAAACTGTTAGACCTGTTAACCAATTAATGATTGGGAAAAATAATCCAAATTTTTTAGTTTCCTCACCTCATAAGGAAACTGAAGACCAAAGAGTTGATGCCTTTGCCAAAGGTAATTAGATGTTTAGTATCATTGTTATTGTTGGCATTAATAGTTTTTAATCATTTATCATTGTTGACATTAGTATTAAATTTTTGTTTTATATTGTCTCTACTGTTACTAAATTGGGATAATAAAAAAATTCAGTTCCTCTCCTTAAGGTAATTAGATTATATTATTAATATTAAAGTAATAACAGAATTTGAAATTAAAAAGTAATTACTAGCATTTTTTATTCATGAATATTAGAATATTGTTTATTTTCTGCTCTAATACTGTGTTAGGTTTTGCACATAGCCTTTGGGCCCCAATTATTTGACTGATTTGTGCCATCCCATATATTTTTAAAAATCTCAGAATTTATGGCATTGATTTTTCAAAAAAAGAAAATGAGTGATTTGGATCCGAAGCTGATCTTAAACTATAAAAGTGTGAAATAAGAAATGAGGTAAATATTCTGAGGTAAATGAGGTAATTGAGGTAAATATTATTAGTAAATATTCTGAATACTCAATTCTTTGCACATAGAAAATCCCAAATTTAGAGAGAGAAGTTCATATCTTCCTTTCTGTTTTGGTTTGTCCTATAACATGTGTATCAGTCAACAGATAAGTAAAAATCACCAAGTATTTAAAACAGAGGGAATTAAATATACAGAATGGGTTTCACAGTTGATGGAAGAGCTGAGAAGCCAAACAGAGGATGTTAAGGAAAGCCCAAAATTAGTACCAGCAGGAGGTTACTGCCATCCCCTGTATGAAGGGTCAAGTGATGTGGAATTCAGGAAATATGGCAGAATGTTTGGCCTGTGTCAAACTATGGAGAAGACATAGCCACTACTGAAGATGCCATCCAAGGCAGTGATAGAAGGACAGAGATAACTGGCTTTTATCTTCCCTTTGCCTTCCAGTCTCCCACTATTTGCTACCTACTTGGTCAATCACTTTGACCAAGCTCAGAGAGAAGCACTACCTGTATCCTCTCCCTGCTCCCCTTCCACATTGGGACATGTGGCTAGTGAGAGTGATACAGTGCCAAAATAAGGAAGGTTAATGGAACTCTGATTTATTTTATTTTATTTTTTATGGACAATGGAGATAATGTTAGTTACTTCTTATTCTGAGATTGCAATATATTTCTGCAAAACATTTAGATACACATTTTGCCATAATTAGTTACTGGAAGATATGCCTCCTCAATAGGTTGTGATCTTGAGAAGAGAAACCATCTTTTCATTTCCAATGCCTGCATCATGTACACACAGAGGTATGGGAAATTAATTTACCAGCTCCCATAGTTAAGTGACTCCTAAACGACAAAAGCTAGAAATAGAAGAGTAAATGTCTCTGGTAGCAGTGCCTGTGCCTCATAGCAAACTTCACATTCTCCATCTCTGGAGTGTTTTCGCTAATGTCACTGCTGCCTTTGTATGTAAAGAAGTCCACCTTATTCCTTAATAATTCAAACCACTACATCTGAAGATTGGCAATAAACAGAAAACAATCTCTATGGGCCATGATTAGGCTATATAGAATAGCTGTTTCTTCACATACATGCACACATGAAAATAAAAACTTTTTCCTCGAATGCTAATTTTAATAGATTTATTTTGATTTCATTATCTGAGCCAAGAGTCAGTAACTACCTGCTTCATTAATATGGCTTAAGGAAAAAGGGCAAATACTGTCTCACATCTTCATATGATTTATTAGATTCATAGCCTTTACTAGGCATCCCTAGATTATAAGCCAGAGTGTATTGAGCTTTCTTCCCTGCCTCAGTCTCAGGAAATATTTGTAAAGCATTAGGAACACAGGGAAGTCCTAAGCTGCTCTGTCCTTGCAGTTTCACCTGGATTCAACAGTTTACAATGCTGACATTGAGGTCATTGTTGAAGTATGTGTTCTGTCGACTCTGGCTCCTGATGTGAAAGCGCTACAATCACTTTCATGTGCTATTTCTAACAAAAGTGTCCCAGATAAGCTTTGTAAATGAACATTGGACCATATAGTTTTTCTCTCATGCTTTTTTTTTTTTGCCCCACAAATGTTAATGCAGTACCTGTCCTTGCCTTATGTTTCGTATTGGGAATACAAAGATGAAAAAATGCCTTATATCTGGTCTTCAAGAGGAAGTGGGAGTTCAGAGTCTTGTGGAAAGTGAGACACAAAAACGGTATTTAAATAAACACTATATAAGCTCTTTATAATATAGATGTACATGAAAGGTGTACTAGAGGGGTTGATGAAGACTTCACACAAGAGGTTATGTTTGAGCCAATGTGATGAACGTATTCTAGGCAAAGAGAAGATTTACAAAGGCATAGAGGCATGAGAAACTATAAGGTTTCAAAGAGCTACAGTTATTGCTTTTATTAGATAAGGAGTAGAAGAGAAGGTTGAGGAAATGAGACTGAAGGAGTTAACTAAAGCAAGGATGAAGTTCCTTATGTGTCAGTTAAGGAGTTTAGATTTTTTTTTAATCTTTTAAGTCATGAGAAGCCATTGAAAATTTTTGAACATGGAAAAAGATTTCAAAGATCCTTCTGTTAGTAGTGAAGGGAATGGTTTGAAGTGGAGATTAGGTTTTAAAACAGGAAATCTAATGAGAAATAAATTTTAATAATCAATGAGGAGTCTTTCACTTGAAACTCATTAAACAGATATTATTTTAAGAGCAAGTCAGCATGCAACTAGTCACTGGGCATACATAGAAGAAAACAGCGGTCAGGGATCCTGCCTATGTGGAATCACAGTTCAATGAGAATGAAATATAATACTGCAAGAGCAATAGCAGATCTGCAGAAAAGGGGTAAACACAGAGATTAGAGGTGAATGAAGCAGACTTTGAGACAATAGTATGTGAACAGATAGAAACATCTAGGATATTGTTATAAATTGAATTTTGCCCTCTCCCAATTATTAAGAGTTGACTTTTGGTCATCCCCCATTAATTTGTTGAAATTATGAGCTGCAGTACCTCAGAACATGCTATTATCTGGAAATAATGAATTAGAATGAGATCATACTGAAGTAAGGTGGACATCTAATCCAATATGATAGTGTCCTTATAAAAAGGAGAAATTTAGACATGCACACAGGGAGAATGCATATGAACATGAAGGCAGAGATAGAGGTGATATACATACAAGCCAAAGGACAACCAAAATTGGCAGCAAACCACCTGAAGCTAGCGGAGAGGCGTAGAGTGGATCCTCCCTCACAGTCTTCAGTAGGAACCAACTTCCTAAAACTTCGCTCTTGGACTTCTAGCCTCCAGAATGTGAGAAAATACATTTCTAGGTGGCTTAAACAACTCAGTTTGCAGTGTCTTGTTACCGCAACCCCGGGAATCTAATACAGATGCTTCTCAAATCCCTAGTTTGAACAATTATATTTCATAGTAAGGAACATGAACTTGGTTTCATCCTATTACATGTCATTATAAAAGAGGCTCTTCTTTTTTTTCTTGCTTAAGTTCCTAAGATGGTTGCTTTCATTAGTGAACTTTTACTGTTCTTACCAATTGTATTTAAAGTTGAAAAAGGACAGAATCATGATTATCTGGTGTCAATATTGATCCTTGTTTTAGATGTTATCGGTTTACTACAGTCCAACACTGAATCATTTTCAGAGCTCTGCTAAAAATTCAGAAAAATATTAAGAAAATCCCTTCAGATTGTTTCTTTGGCTGGGCCACACAGTTCTGGAATTAATGAAAATAAAGTATATTCCCTGCTAACACAGCTATGTGAATTATCTACGTGTATAACTTGTCAAGCAACTTGATGGTTTATTGCTTTATACGTTAAATTCCACTTTTTAAAAAATCCACAAGAGCCTGTTAGCACTTTTGTTTGATCTTTGCAGAATACTATGAAAATAATAATAAACTTCTAGGTAGAATAAACAATCTGACTGTGACAATTGCTCAAGTGCCTTCTGGCAAGTCTAGTCCTTTCTGCTCTCTTTAAAGCTGCAAAGTGCAAATTGCTTTGCAGCAGTAATATATTCTGGTCAAAGAGAGGGGAAAAGTATGAGTTTCACTTAAAAGTTGAGGTTGGCGATTGAATCATCTGAACTTCATCAGTAGCTTTGTGAAATTGGTTCTTTTCTAAGACAAAGTTTTAAAGTATTATGAATCAGATTTTAAACTATTATTGTCTTCTATTACTCTTCAATAAAAAAATAGAAATAAGGAGAATATATGGTGACTCATAATTTTTGAACACATTTTAGAGGATACATTTGCTCAGAGCATATCTGGCTTGGTAACTATTTCCCTTTTCTTTCAAAATGTCACATGTCACCAAAACAAGTCGTGTGCTGTCCTTCATCTAGTGTATAAACATGAAGCACTTCCTACTAAAGTGAAGGATGGACAGAAACTAGCCCTTTGTGAGAATGTCCTCATGGAGAACTGCTTTCAAAAGACTCAAGAATTATAATGTGGACATTAACTGCCTTCCAAGCCCCAATGCTTCCTTGCTTTGTTTTCCTTTTCACTCCAATTATTCTTAGGTGTCATTTCTATTAAGTAGCAATGTCATCTGTGTCCTAATGTTGGTATCTCTCTGTCATTCAAAATTCATTTTCTTAACAATTAAGTGCACATTAAGCAGAGTAAGAGGTTTGAAAACATTATAACATAGTACCGTTAGCAGAAATATAACACAGACCATAGTCTCTGACAAAAATAACTAGAAGTGATGTTGGGTTTATTTTCCTTTTACTGATATTTGAGAATCTGCCCAATCGCTTCTCCTGGTCATAATGATTCCATATCCATCTCCTATATAGTCCTCGATCCATTATAATATGACTTCTAATTTTTCCTAACTGAGGCCTTTCCTACTGTTTATTTTTTTGGTCCTATCTGCTATATTTGCCATTGTTGATTCTTTTATTTTCTATTCTTTTGGCTTTTATAATCAGGCATTATCCTGGCTCTTCCATCTTTCTGACTGCTGCTTCTTTGTCTTATTCGTCTCCTCTTCCACCTAAGTTTCTAATGCTCATTGGAGTACCCATCTACTTATATAGTTTAATTTTACAAACTTAAACATACAAGTCAAATCTCTCCCTAGACTTATATATTTCACAACCTACTGGGTACCACTTAAATGATTGTCTCATAGGAAACTTACCTGTAATATGTCAAAGAGCAAATTTGTCTTCCTCTATCAAATATCTCTCCTCATCTCATTTCCTAGCTCCACTGATAAAATTATAGCCAGGGAAGTTGGATAGAAGTTTGTAAGTAATTTACTTCTCCCCTTACCCACTATCCATATATAATTAATTACAGAATACTGCTGATTTTTAAATCCCAATCCAGGCTTTCTAATCCATCACTATAGTCATCACCTTGGTTCATGTTCTCATTATTTTTCATCTGACTGTTTTCTCTTTATTAAATTCTTAATTGGTCTCCTTTCTCCATTCTTATACCAATCAAATCCATCTTCATCCCAGCTGCTAGATGATCCTTCAGAAATGCAGATTGAAACATATGACATTCTCCGCTTAAAGCCTTTCAATTATTTTGTCTTATGACTTAGGAGACACATCCCAAGCTTCTTAATTCAGAGCAAAAGCTCTAAATTAGTCCTCGCCTACACCTTCAGTTACACCTCTATCTACCCACTGTCTTGCACTTTTTGCTTCAGCAAAGCCATGTTGCTTGCATTTTTGTCAGACGCTATTTAGTTTATCTGCCTTGTGTCTTGGTTCTTACTAGTGAGAAAACTCCCCTTTTCTATCCTTGACCTAGCTGATTCCTAAACTCACTTAGGTGTCACTTTCTTCCAGAAGCCTTTTATTGCAAACTATCTCCCGTTCCCCACAGGACAGACTAAGTATTCAGTAAATGTTTGTTGAATGAATTACTTCATATAGTTTTGTTGATCTAAGTGGTAGACAGTCTGAAAACATATCAACATAATATTAGAACTACTAATACTAATTTTCAGGTCAATGTGAAATTAGTATTTCTGTGTTGATTTATTTCATATGGGGCTATGAA
Organism: Pteropus alecto; assembly: GCF_000325575.1. Taxonomy (NCBI): domain Eukaryota; kingdom Metazoa; phylum Chordata; class Mammalia; order Chiroptera; family Pteropodidae; genus Pteropus; species Pteropus alecto. The sequence goes on along the minus strand of NW_006436282.1, from coordinate 9,497,363 downwards.
AACAAGACTGAGCTTTTTCTCCTCTTGGAATAATTGCTTTCCAAACTTTTGATAATTAGTCCCTCTTTATAGCATCAGAAGTTAGTTTCATGTGCTATTATTTGAGTAAATAGAAAATATTTATATAAAAGGTACAAATTAATTATATACATTTTTTTAAATTGGGAGGATCAGAGATTAAAGTGTTGCTAAAAGCTATAATTTAAATTGCTTGTTCTTAAGTTTTGTTAGGCAAGTTAACAGCATTTTTAGTAGACTTAATCTTGACATGAAATTATAATGTGTCATTGTGATAGTAATATAAAGTCATGGAAATGCTGATAACTTCATTTATCCCAAATTATGTTGATAGGCTCAGCAGTTTATTTTCTTGTTATAGAAAACAATATTGTTGGGGTATGTGAGTTTTGATTTACCTTATTTAACAGTTGCTCTTTGCATTATACCATTAAAAGTATTAAGTCTCATAGACCAAAAAGTTTACAGGCTATGGTTCTTTTAAAAAGAAAAGCAAAAGTCTTTATAGATACTATGCCTACTTCAGCAAGGATAGTGATGCTAAAGATATTCTTAGTTATGTTTCTGCCATTTTAATTAGGTCAGTGATTTAAAAGAATCAAATCAGTGACTTTTAAAGATATTTTTAAAAGTTTTTGCTTTTTACCTATTTTTATTATGAAATATTTGATACAAAAAAGAATACATATATGTTTGTAAGTCATGGAGCACGTTATTAAAGCAATCATCCATGGCAAAGTGATTCTTGTTGGCGACAAAACTCCTTTAGTATCAATCCTAAATCCACAGAAGCAACACAGGGAGCCACTTAGATTTTTATTGGACTTACTAAAAAGCTCAAAGAAACATGGAGGTTTTCTATTTCTTCAATGATCTTTAATGTTCTTGTTGCCTAACATGAGTGAATGGTGTACTGGCAGAAGGAAATACATTTACTACAAATGATTCAATTAATTTTTTTTACATTTTTCTTTTGTTCTACTGTATAAAAAGCTTACTGTAGGATGAAATTGTCCTCAATATCACCAACTAGTCGCCCATCTGTCTATCGTGATCTTGTTCTTCTGAGTGAAAAGTTGGGGGGAAGTTTGGTTGTTGGCACAGAAGGGAGTATTCTCATTATCAATGGAATATTGGAGAAGGACCATAAGAAAAGGTTTCCCTGTGTCCCATGGTTGTCCCTCTAGCTAATACTGATTTATAACATAAAATAGGTAAAGCACTGACCTGCTTCAGAATGATACATGGAGTGGCAGATGGTGGGATTGTATTGGAACCAGATTGTTCATGTCCAATCTCACGCCCTTGTGCATTTCAGCTGCTATTTTTCATTTGTTATAAAAAATGCCATTATCTTGACCAGTAATGCAGTTTCTCAGATATTTTGAAATCCTTAAAGGCTTATTTTTCGGAGAGCCTGTGCTGGAACACCACTGGCTGCGCCTTGTGTGCATTGTATTAGGCTAATGTAGGGTGGAAATAGCAAATTGACTTTGATAACGGATTTTCAAGTGTGCTCTTTGTGGATGAAATGCTATTTCACTTATTATGATTTTTTCAGGCAGTAATTTATTTGTAAATGTCTTGACTGCACTTTAATGCCACTCTGTCTCTGGGGGTGAGTCTGTGTTACAAGCAGTTACAGAGATAACAAGGTTAAGAATACATCTTCACGTGGTATTTGTCTAGGACTTGAAACTTTTTTTGTTGTGACAGCTTGACAAGAACAAATGATTCGACAAGATTTAGCTGCATAAGGGTAGGGAGGCCAAAAATTAGCATATAGTTATATAGTTGCTCAAATACATTATATATATAGATATCTATATCTATATCTATATCTATATCTATAGATATAGATATAGATATAGATATAGATATATTTGTTCTTTTTGTAAGGAAGTCAGAAGCTGACATCCAGGCATGGATAGATCATCTTTATATCTATTTATCTATTCTGCTAATGCTGATTTGAACTCTTGATGGTGGTTGGTGGTGCTGGGTGGGGAAGCCAGTGAAACAATATCACTGGCAAGTGACAGGGGATTTATACCCATGGAAAATGGCTTCTTTCTAAAAGATAAACAAAGTGAGTCAAATGTATAGGACACTTGTTATAGGAGTTTTCACAGACTTCTTAGCTTGGGTGAGAATTTGCGTTCCTCTGTATATTATAAGAAGGAAAGATATTCTAGACCAGGGCTCTGCAAACTCTTTGTACAGGGTCAGACAATAAATATTTCAGACTTTGAGAACTACACGTTCTCTGTTGTAACTACTCACTAATCTCTGCTAATGTGCAAAAACAGCCATAGACAGTGAACAAATGCTGTATTCTGATAAAACTTTATTTAAAAATAAATAGGCAGTGGGCCAAATTTGTTGCACAGGTCGTAGCAAGTCAGCTCCTTTTCTAGGTTAAGTAGAGGAGGACTTTCCTGACGCCTGCATTGCTGTCTTTTTTTGCTATCTTTTTTGATTGCTATCTTTTTAAATTAGCAGTGAGGGCACCTTAGGCCATGTAATCCAAGTTACTCTCTCCTAGGCCCCTTCTCCATAGCTTTAGTAAAGTTACAAATTTAACACTCGTGCCACTGTCATCCTCTATATTGTTCCTTAAGGATATTTGAATTTAAGACATTTCTTGGAAAGCGTCAGAACAATCTTTTAGTGTTGACAATTAGATAACTAAAATCCTTTGGAAAGAAAGTTATTACTGTTTTGGGCTAAAGGTTTAAGGTGGAGGTCAATAGCATTTTCAAATATTAGCCTTTAAGGGCTAAAGCTTTTATTTTCGAAGTAGGTCGACTGCTTGCACTTTCTCTCTCTTTGTCTTCTCCTTTTTTTTTTTTTTCTTTTAATTTCTTGCTTTCCTCCCTTCTCCCTTCTCCACTTGAGTGTATCATACTGGGTTACTGGTTGCTGAGGTGCTGCGTCACCTTCTGTAATGTTGCTTGATCTTTGATTTCCTGTGAAGCACAATGAATCTTACATTAGACTATTCTGAGTCAGGTGGTGCACCATCTGTTCCCGGGCCTGGAAAACAGGAGTAACAGAGAGCAACAGCTACCCTAGTTTTCAGTAGAATATTCATATTCACACAGTCAGTGAGTGAGAGAGAAAGAGAGAGAGAAAGAGAGATTGTGGTTTTGGGGTAAAGTTTTATTTTATTTTTCTCACAATCATCTAATAAATGTGACATGAAATCTTTATTAAAATTGTTTGACACATTGGTCCACTCATAGAGTGGAATAGGTTTAAACCTATTTGCCTTTGTTCTGGGATAATGTTAGATTTAAGTGGTTAGGAATGGTTGTGTAATTGTACATAATAGCTGTGTTGCATGATGCTACCCAGAATACACAACAGCAGCTGGCAATCCTGGATATTGAAGCTGATAGCAGGTAGCATAGAACAAATTGAAAGAATAGAGGCAACTAGCAATCTTCTGGCTGTCAACTTGTGATAGTATTTAAAAGCCTGAACTAACCTTCTGTTAAGAAAATGAGAAAGCCATTTACCACACAGCTTGAAATCCCTGAGCTAAATAATTAACTATAGATAAAACTCTTTTAACTATACATTGCTCTGGTAGTAATGTACTCAAATTAAAAGGAAATCACTTTTATAACAAACCCATCAGCTTAAAGGACCAGTATTTACTAAAGTTGCTAAGACATGTGTCAGTAATACATTAAAGGTCCACCCTCACTAAGGTCACAAATACCTTCAAATTCTGTAATGCCTTCCCTAAATAACGTACAGAGTACAAAAAAAAAAAATAAAGGACATTTTTAGAAACAATTTAAAAGAGTTCATTGATCTTTCTGTACTTTTTGAGAACTGGCATTCAGTGGGTATCTAAAACACTGCCAAAAAATTTCTGCTAGTACAGAGGAAGCTATACAAATACATGAGACATGAGACAGAAAGCTACTCAGGTTAACTCTCTAAACTGCTGGCTGTCCTCAAAATCTCGGGAATCACTGTGGAGTAGAAAGTTCTATTATATTCAGTTGCTAGAGATTCTTCCTGTCAGTATTGACTCTGGCATATCTGGTATTACAGTTTAATACAAAACTCAAGAGCTTCAGTTTCTATTTGAAAGGGTATTGGCTACAGAGGTTTATCCAATTGCAGGTGATTGTGATAGGATGAACTCTGTTTCGGATATAGATAAATAGATGTCCGGCCAACAGAAACAGTTTTGAAGATTTTCTTGCCTTCAAGAAGATACATTTTGGGGCAAAATTTGTACTGTTTAAGGCAGTGGGAAAAGAAGATGTGATGTCATGTCAAGAAAAAGGGGGTATTAGAGTGGTTAGTGCAGTACTGTCCCCTTTTTAAAACAATATATTTTTTAGTACACAGATCAGAGCCTTACAATATTTTTCTTCAGTTTTTCTTTTTGGTTCATAGCTAGAATTAATGTAGAGGCAGTCCCAGTCCAGAAAAAAAAAATTCTAATAATGAGATCAGTTATGCTTCAGGAACCCCAAATGTAGTCTTGACACATTTATAATCACCTTTAAGAAACACAGAACAACTCACTGTTGCTATACAAAGCATGTTGTTTATTTTTCAGAAGTAAAAGTTTAGTATGGAACCTTTCAAAATCCACTCTGCTTGCATTAAGGATATTTTTAGACTTCCAAAATTCATGTCGCAATTTTACGTGATTTTAAAAAAAAAAAAAAAAAAAAAAACAACAAAAAAACCCTGAGCACCTTCATTTCTACCTATTCACGAATATGCGATCCATCCAAGGGACTTCTGAACTGAGGGCCTTTGACTTCTCTCTATGTAGCCTTTATGTCAAAATCTATGTGGTTCTTGGACCAGGGAATTTTTCATGACATTAAAATAAAAATAGGCATTATAACCTTTGATCTGCACCCCGGCCTACACAGCTGCGTTTTTCATGAATCCAAGATCCACATTGCCAATTGGAGCAGCCTGTCAGACAGTGCCAAGCCATTTCAGGGAACACACTGCAGATTTCTCTTTCTCATTTCACTCCCATTTCCATTTACCTGATAGTAGTGGAATTCAAGGGCTTCAAAATATACACAAAACTTACTAAGGTTGTGTGTATACATTCAAAAACGAATAACTGAAGCAATTATCCAAGCAGATAAAACAGTAAAATCACTGTGACCTCAGAATTCATCCCTTGACACACCTCAATATTTATTTTTACTTTCCTTTTTGAATGTCTCTACTGCTTTTCCAAATTTCTTTTAATCTATGTTAGTGTTGCAATGATGAATTTACTATACAGTTCTAATTAGTACCATGATCAGCATGTTGCCTAACTAGTAACTAACTAGCACACACTGCTTCTCAGTCCATCTTGTGAGTGAAGAATTTGCTTTGAGTACCATTGCATTACATTGTCGAATAGTGTCTGCATTAGTAGCAGATAACCAGACTTTTTTCTCTTGTGTAAATTATCATTAATTTTTTAATGTATTCTACCAGGACTTATTGCTATTAACTTTGACTTAATTAATTTGGATAATTCCACAATTAGAACAACTGGCCTAACCCTGCATAGTAAGTAGGACATGTCTCTATGTTTCTATCAGTAGCTCCAGCCCATCGATGGCTCCATCTCCCCTACATGTAACTCCATTTTTTATTTATTATCTCTTGGTCCAATTTGGAATCTATGGCCCACTATTTTAATAATTCACCAGTGACTTAAACTCTCTTGCACCTTCGCCTGTTCATTACATCCAGCTGAAAAGTCATCTCTGGTTGAGCTTAATTGATTGCTGTATCTTTGCCAGTACCTAGGTAGTACAGCACAGCTCAAGAAAATAATACAAAATAGCAGACTTATATAGTATTGTTATACCTCATTATACTCTTTATGGCATCTATCTATTGGTATGTCCTGTAGTTTAACATGGTAATTATCTCATGAATCCATTTATACTTATCCATGTGCACTATCACTATTCTAGTTCAAACCATCATCATTTCCTTCTAGAATCCTACAGTTATCACCTGACTGGTATTCCAAGATCTACTTTTGACCATCTCTGATTCTTTTGCTCTAAACATATTTTAAAAATGCATATCTGATTAAGTGCTTTCCTTGCTTATAACCCTTGAAAGCTGCCCATTGCTCTTGGGATAAAAACCGGTGTTTTTGACATGGCCTATACAGTTCAGCACAATCTATTGCCTGTCTGACTTTCTGCATTATACTGGTGCCATCTTCTTGTGGTGACCACTAAACTCTTTCACTACTTTGACGATTTTTGATCTTTTCTTTTTTAAGTTAAATGCTATATAATCTTCCAATCTCAAATTGGATATCATTCCAAAAGAAGTATGCCCCTCTGCAACCCTCACTTTGCCTTGTAGCCCTCACCCAATGACTGATCAAGATTATAAAAAGTTTATCTCCTTGCTTCAGAGTGAGACCAATTCAGTGGTGCAGTTCATGCACCAGACATCCCTGTGGGGTCAAGCTCAAGCTAGTCTCTAACTGAGACCACATTCTTGCTTAGCTTTCTATCCTGCCTCTCCTACCTTGCCTTCTCCAGTTTTCTTGAGAGAACTCCTTCAATAATCATTTGAACAAGAATCCTGATCTTCAGCTTTGTTGCTAGGGAACTCAAAATAAGACAGGAAGCACTCTATATTTTTCCTTTATTATACTATTCAAGCCTTTATGTATGTGTGTATTTGATTATTGTTTGTCTTTGCCACTAGATCATAAACTCTTGAGGGTAGGGATCACATGTATTTTGCCCTCCATTGTATGCACAATATCCCATGGAGTACCAGGTTCATAGTCCAGTTGTTGAATGAATGTTAAATGAATCTAAGTGTCATTAGCTTGCTTCAGTGAGGGACCAGGCTGAACCTTAGGCTTCTGATCAATTCCAAGCCATGATGAATGCTCATTTCAAGAAGGAAATAGAATTAGAGGTCACATGTTTACTTTTCGATCTTCTGACTTCTGTACCCTGTCCACCTGCATGGGCATAATGAATCATGTGATTTTCTCCTATTTGGCTATTTCTTGCCTAACTATATTATTATATATGGCCAATGCCTCTGTCCTGGCTAAACTCAAACATTTGCCCATTCTCAATGTCGATTCATGATCCAAACATGATCTCTAGACCTGGAAGTATATGGAATGTTTTATACCTCTAAAATTTGGAACATAGAGGTACTATAGATTACCAGAAACATGTTTATTTCTATGGAAGGTTTATCTTGCCTAGGTCATTTTTTTCCTTATATATATATATTTTTTATTCAAAAGACCATATTCAAAAGATCTGTATTTAATTCCAGTTCTAATATCTTTGCAGAAATATAACTTTCATTTTTGCCTTTAGAAATGGTTTTAAATGTAGACTGTTTTGGAAAGTCATGAGGGGCTTTTGGTAATCCTCATATTAGTTTTTCAGTTAGTAAATGATGTTTTTTCTTGAGTAAAAAAAAAATGTTAATGTTATTCTTTCAAATTAAAATGAATTATGCATGTGAGTATATCTTTCTAGTAAGTCTTTTCATAAAAATACTAAATAATTACAACCCGGGATTATTCTCTCTGTAATATTGATTATAATAGTTTCTCAGATTTGACACTCAGCATTTGAAAAAAAATTATGTATCCCTTAAATAATATTCCTTAGATGTAGTTTAATTTTCTGTGTTTCTCTATATGTAAAAATGAGAAACACTAAATTAGCCCTTTGTTAATATAAACAAATACCTTTCAGTAAGGACTTTTTCTGAAGTAATAAAGAACGAACTGTCACAGGAGCATTATATATTTTTTCTTCGGGGTAAATGAGAGTCCCTGTGCTACTATTTATAGTTCTCCTGGTAAAATTTATTTTAACAGTATAATTACTCACTAGGTTGAATTATTGGGCTTCGATTGAGGGACTAGTTATTAGACATCACAATCTGGTACATAGTATGAAAAATTTATATGAGAAAATGTTTATAAAAATTATATGAGAAATCTTCTCTTAAATATGTCTCCAAGGTTGGTTATGGTTTTGATTATATATTGAAAAGAGAACTAAAGTTTCCAAAGGACTAGGGAACTTAGCAATAAAATGAAATGAATTTTAGATTCAGAAGCATATGTGTTAAATTCACCCAATCCTTCTATCACTTAAGTCACTTTTTAAGACTAATTATTATATACATGGTTTGGGAAAGAAGATTTCATTTTTATTCACTGAAAAGAAGGAGAAACACACCTTGACCGAATCTGTTTTTTAGAGGCTCCTAATTGCACCTATCTTATGTTATGGGTACCACTCTGTGATAATTGATCTTTACTCTGCCCTTCGTCACATTGTGATCAATTAGCAGCCAAAGGTGGAAGCTGTTGCTTTATTTTAGAAAAAAGGGTCTCATGAATTCCTGGATTTTAATTATTAAAAGGTGGTTAGAACTGGCATAAATTTCCACCTTTCTGGTATCATTCGGAGCAACTTTTGCAAATTTAAATTATATATTGTTAAAAGAAAAAAAAGTAAATGGAACTGTTAAGGAAAATTAATGATATTTGCTATCGAAAAGAAAACTAAAAGCTCCATTTGTTTCAGATTTAACCTTGAACAATTCTTAACTAAAATGTGGTCGAGTAGTCATTAAGTGAATGAAAATCTTTAAGATATACTCAATAAGTGGTTGATGGTTTTAATGGGTATTTGTCTTATGCAAATTGAGGAATGATCAACAAAACTGATTTCTCCTATTGGGAGGAAAGTACAGTAAATATGTAGACATATAATTTTATATCTAAAAATCAGGCACAAAAAATGTCAGCTCTAAGTTTTAATTAACATTATATATAAGGAAGGAAGGAGAAGCTCTATCGTAGAGAAGGAAAAAAACTTCTTTAATACAGATTGTGCTACTTATATTGTTACATCTAGTACTTTATTAGGAAAATCTTTACTTCAATAATATGCTCATTTGTATTGGTAAATATATAAATGCTTCACTTCACCAGGAGCCAGTAAAATTATTCACTTGTCCTATCCATGTCTTGTAATTCAATGTGGAATTTTTCCACTTGGTGGTAAAATTTTTTTTGCACTGTTTTACTCCATCATTTCCTATTTTTTTTTGCATTAGTGTTTGTTATAAAATATCTTTATTTCATTATTTAAAAAATTACTGGTTGTAACAATAACAATTTTTGAACTATTAAACCTACAGTTTAGAGGCACAGTCATGAAAATTATAAAAATAATTTAAGCATATCTAAATTAGAAGAGTCCTAGAAATTTTATGAAAAAATAACTATTTTTTTCAATAAAAATAGAATTAATTTTAAATTAGCACTGTTTTTACAAATAATTTTTCGTAATCGACTTTTTTCTCTAAGAAATCAAAACAGATTGTTCCTAAACAAAATGTACTACTTAACTATCTTTCTTGTTTACTGAATATCCTATTTTATATTCCAAAAGGATTTTTTTCATTGCCATAAAAATAAAGATTATTTTTATTTCAAATAGAACATTATAGGAAATGAATTAACATTATGAGAAATCTATAAAATGATCCAACATTTCAAAGTCAGTTTCTCAATGCTGAAAAGAAAAAAATTATGAAAAAGAAGCATCTGTTCTCAAATACATAAATACATCTGGAAGAATTTTCAGAACTATTATATAACATGCATATCAATGTTCTCTGATATGAATTTCCCAAGGCATCATTTTCATGAAACATCACTTATGGCTAATTCCTCCCTTTTAGCCCTCTTGGGAATATCTAAAATATAAGAAACATGTGCCATAAGGTATCTAAATAAAAAATTTCCCTTGTTTTCTTTCTTCTATGGCATTTCTTGGACTCTTGCTTTTCCCCATGGTGTATTATTTATTACAACTGAAACACAATGACTTGTTGTTGGGTGACTTCAGGTACAAAGAAAGAGCTGTCTTTTGTACTTCTTAAAACACTTGAATTTTAGACAGTTTGAATTAACATCTCAGGGGCAGAAAAATATGACTGAAATATATAATGTTCCAGTTTATTGTGATACTATCAAATGTATTAGATAAATAATGAACAGTCCATTGCTTCTTGATTTATACATGGAGCTTTTTTGTTCTAGTGTAACAAATTATTGAAAATAAAAAAATGATCATTTAGCAATTATATTTACTTTGGGTTATAAATTTGTTTTTACATTGATCCGTCAAATAAACTATATAGCTTACAGTATTCAGTTGATCAACAGATGCTTATTGATCACCGTGTATGTGCTATGTGATTAGAGAGACATAAAAGAAAGGAACAGGTTACCTGATCACTGGTAACTTGCAATCCTGATCAGGAGACAAAACTAGCATAGATGAAGAAGAAACAGAACAATAATTTGCTAATGGGGGGAAATATATTCTAATTTCATCAGAACAAGCTTTAAACAAGAGGGAAATTTGAGTCAGCCTCTATGAGGAGATTGCATTTCTGTAGGTGGACAGGATAGAAGCATTCCAAGTGGGAGAGGGCAGGAGTATGGAGTTAAAGAGAATTGTCCATAAAGGTAGAATAAGCAGTAGGACAAACTAACAGTCACCCTGGGTACCTATCCATAAGTGGAGCTGCAAAAACATAGATGAGGAAAAACACCATTGAACTAATAACATATTAGAGAAAATTATGCTTTCTAGAATTTCTTTTGGAGAAATTCAATATTCTGTGTTCTTAGAAGAATATTTGATAATAAATATGTCATTATAGATGATCATGAAATTTCATTCTGTGGGATATAGATTTGGTAAGTGTCAGGGCTTCAGTGTTAGAGGTGGTCCCGTAAGTTTGAGACAGAGCTAAGTTGCTTGGGACAATAGAGGAGAGCTCTTTTCCTACCTTCTCTCAAACTGCATTCAGCTTATGCTCAAAATGAAAGTCAAATTTTATTATTTTAAAAAGTTAGTAAACTACTACCATGATCAGGGGAACCACATTGTTCCCGTCCTAGTTTTGCTTTTTATGCTATTCTGGATGGAAGTAGAAGGCCCCCATTGCAGAAGACCAAAACGAGTAAGGGAAAATGAGTGTATACAGTAGAAGAGCTTAAAAGCCAGGCAGAATGAATTGTTATGTTGTAATAAGTGATGATAGGAGGCACTTAAGAAAAACAGTAGAATGGTGATTTGAAAAGAACTTGGGGAGAGGGATTGTCGAGAGAATAGTTGTCACGAGAATGGGTTTAAACTACGTAAATGATTTAGGTGTAAGGTGATAAATACTTTGATAATAATAATGACTACCAGAATGAAATGCAAGTGGTAAATGTAAAAAAGAAATAAGTGCAAAAATAATAGAGCTTAGAGGCGGCTTGTTTATAAACAGAATAAAGAACTAAAATTGTTTTTCCTGGTTTTTGGTTAAGAAGATTCACAGAATTGAAATGATTGGAAAAAAAATTTAGTTTGGTGAGAAGATAATGTCAGACTTTAAGTATATGGAATTTAAGATTGAGAAAGCGATTTCATGTGCCATCTTTTTTGGTCTAGTGTCAGTTAATTTGTGGTAATACTTCCACAGTTTAAAAATTATACAATTTAAGGAAAGTGACATTTACAGGATAAAAAAATAGTTTTAGATAATTCTCACATTAAGTTGAACATGAAGTAATAGCTTTAGAATTACATGGTTTTCATTTTTAATTTCTATCTTGATGAAAACTGATGAACTTTACATTGTTACAGAAAGAGTTAAAATCATGACATGTATTGACTTATTAATTATCTTTCTATCACATTTCTGGCAAATTCCTTCCTCGGATATTTTACTTTACTTCAGGGTTTCAGGGCACTCATTCTCTCAGATGACATACTTGTGACATAAGCAAGAATCGACATGGTTACTGGTTCAGAAAAATAGCTAGATTTTTTCTAACTTCTGTCTTAAATCTCAGCAAAAGTCACACCAGATGATCTTTTTAAAGAAAACACCCAATCTGTAGTCTCTAATGAAGAGTATTGTATTAGTTTTTAGTGGAGAAACAAAGCATAACATTTGAAGTAAAGTCATTCATCAGAGAATAACTATAAAAAACAACAGCAAAACTTTAAAAACTATTTGGAGTAATTTGATCAATTTTTTTATTTTACAATTTTAGATGTACTTTTCCAGTGACAAAAGCAATATCTGCTCTTTGCCATTAGTCAAATGATGGGGATCAGGATATACTACCCCCAAACATGACACCTTGGCATGTTGTATATTTTAAGCTGAAGGAGTTTGAAAAAAGTGGTAGAAGTCATAAAACTCTCCTATACATAGTGCCCTCCCTACACCCAGAAGAAAGGAACACCTTTATCTCTAAAGACAAAGGGTTGCCAAGAAGACTCCGAACAGACAGGCCTGGTTGTTTCATCAGTTTACTATACTTATGTCATACCCCTTAGCGTATCATATTTCTACATCACTTGCCACTCTTCATTAAACTTAGGATAAATATACCCAGGTCTCACTGTTTCTTTGGATCTTTATTTACTTATGAAGACTCCATGTCATATAAAACTAATATTAAATAAATTGTTATGCTTTTCTCCTGTTAATCTGTCTTTGTCAGTTTAATTTTCAGACCCAGTCAGGGAACCTAAGAGATTCAAGGAAAACTTTTTCCTCTACTCCATGAAGGATGTATTAGAATGAAAGACCAAGAAATTCTCCTTTCCTCAATTCTATTCGCTACCACCCCCTGACATACTTCAGGAAACCAATGATACTGTCGTGTGAGTTAGTCTTTCCATATTTTGATTTAAGCTCATATAAACTTTCACAAATATTAAAATATATTTGTTTTCTCATTTTTATTTTTTTAATGTAATCATTTGGAGAAAATTATACTGCAAACTTTTTCTACTTAATCAAATCCAAATACAGTTATTTATCAATTCATATGAATCCAAATAATTTTTTAAATTAGTAAAATAAACCAAAATGTATCACCCCAAATTAAGCCACTTTGGCATATTGGTTATTTTGAATTAAAGACTCTTATGAGAGTATCATCCTTTTCTTCCCGAAAACAGAAGATAAAACTCCCATGTGAAAAGTACCCTCCTGTATCAGGAGGAAGAAAGATGTTTTTATTACCAAAGACGGGGAATGTGAGACTGAGAGATCTGATAATCCAACCTTGTTAAACTGTATTTTTTCTTTCTCGTTACTTCCTCCCAATTTACTACCTTTAGTTCAAACTCCTTTGACTGGTCAATTCTTTGCAAATCGTGCGTGCGTGCGTTCGTGCGTGCGTGTGTGTGTGTGTGTGTGTGTGTTTTACCTAAAAGATATAGAATTCCCTCCTCTGATCTCATCTTTGGGTCTACATTCTTTTGTGAAGGCTCCCATATACATATAAAAATTTAATAAAATTTGTATGCTTTTCTCCTGTTAGTCTGTCTTATGTCAGTTTAACTTTTAGGGCTAACTAGAGACCCATAGAAGGTAGAGAAGAATTTTTCCTCCCCTACAATAGCTTTCTGATATTTTATAAAATGAATGTACAGAATGTGATCAACTGTTCACTGTTTGATGACAGTCCTATTTGTGTGTCTATTTTTTTCAACTGGTCAGGAAAATGAAATAAATGAAAATATACTGTAAATACATAACATTGCTATAAGTACAACTAAAATTACTTATAAACTTGTGCAATTTATAATCTTACCTACAAAATATGAGTGCTTGTTTCTACACACAGCCTATTGAGTGTTTTCTTTCTGTCTTTGCAAATTTGATGTGCACAAAATGGTATACACTGCATTTCCTTGATGACTAGCTACAATAAACATCTTTTCATATTTATTGGCCATTTGACATTCCTCTTTTGTGAAATGCCTCCTCGTGTCCTGTATTTATTTTTCTGTTGCGTAGTTTGTCTTTTCCTCATCTTATAAATATTAATTTTTTGTTTTCACATGTGTTGCAATAATTTTCTCCCAGTCTTTCTTTTGTCTTCTGACTTTGATAATTGTATCTTAAATACAATTTTTTAAAAAAGTCATCAAATATATACATTTTTTTCTCTTTTACTTTTGAGTTTCTGTCCTGGTAAAAGTTTACCACTGAAAATGGTTACAGAAATATTTTTCTAAATATTCTTTATTTTTAAATTATCTTTTTTTTGAGCACTTACAATTTTATTTCATCAAGAATATTATTATCTGCATTAACAGAACATATTTATTTCAGGAAATTTTTGTCCAAGATAATGACATTGGACATAATTACATCATATGTTTCAGGAACTTTCAGAAATTTCATTTATTCAAAGAAAAGACCACTCAACTTACTCTCATCAGAATAAACAGCCTACTTCTCAGAAAAATTTGTCCATTTGGGCTTTACTCTTTAAGACTTGCTTCATAATCTTTATTTTGCTATGTCCATCATTCATAAACTATTACATCATCAACTTTATTCCATCCCAATCAATACCCTTTGTGGAAAGAATTACCTTAAATCAGATTCCCTAAACTTTGTAAATATCACTCAGATTTTTTTCCCACTGAGATTCTACTAAGAGTCTATGGAGGTTGTGGTCTTCCTTAATACAGAACAATTAACTTGATTTTGCTTGATAAACAGATTATTTTCATGTTCTTGTCAGTAAGTTGGTAGTCACCAGTAAATATTGTAATTTTCCTTTCTCTTTTTATTTTTTAACTGCCCAGTGAAATTATAAAGAACAACTATTGAGTTTTTCAAATTTATTCAACTTCGGTGCAAGTCTCTCTTATCAAGTTTAAAATTTTTCAGAAAAAAACTTTTGGATTTTTATTTCCAAAACCAGTCATATAATCAGAAAACAAAAATTTTGGCTTCTCTCAATTTCATATATTTATGCTACTTTTAAAAATGTTGTTTCCCCTTTATTTATTAAAAGCAACTTGAATGAATAGGTGATAGTGGTCATTTCATGTATTTCTGATTTTCTTTGGACTGTCTAATAAATATTTGATATTAATTTTTATAAGTATTTTTTTGCATTTTACTTTTTCCTCCAGTCCTGTTTTGCTTAGAAGTTTGTTAGAAATGGTTGATGAATTTTAGCAAATGTGTTTTGGCATCTATTAATATAATCTTATAAGTTTTCTTTTTTCTAATAATCTTAAACATGTTCCAATGTTGAATAATCTTTGCTTTACTAGAATTATAGTGATGTGTTTGATTTACTTTTTAAATATTTTTAATAGTTATATATATTGAACTTGCAAATATTTGACTACTTTTGACCTAAAAATGCCAATTTTATGTGTTTCAATGTAAATAGCAAGTGTGCAGTATGCATTAGATATAATTAGCCCCTTTCCCTCACTTTGACCTTCAGTTGTCCGATACCTGATGATATAACCACTCTACTTTTTTGTTGTTTGTAATTCTATGACTTCCTCATTCCTTTGTTTTCAATTTTTTTTTTATATTTTGTTTGACATGTATCACTTACAAATGACATGTCGTTGGAGTTCCTTACTTTGTTCAATTTGATAGAATTTACCTTTGTATAAATTCATTTATATGTATCTTGCTTAATATTTTCAAATATTTTCATCATATTTTAATTATCGAGTACATTTTGCATTTTATTTGCCCAGTTCTAATTGTTTTTCTTCTGCTGACTTGATTAAGGTTTTCTCTTCCTCTTTTGCTCCCTACTTTAAAATGGAAATTCCATTGCTTTCCCATTGTAACCATCTGTGTAAAATATATTTACCATCAGAGCAATGTTAAATAATTATTAAACCTGCAAAGAACATTTCACAGGACCGATTTTCCAAAATCTCTACTGAAGATGTTTGCAATGCATTTACTTCTCCAGCTCCTGAGTTTTAGTAGTTTGTAATTTTTATTAATAAATTTATAATTCTGTGTCCTTAGAATCATAATTTAATACTTTTATTATAATTCCTAGTCATATAAGTTTGAGTATATATACATATACATATATATAAATATATATAAAACCACTGTTACTGAATTTTCTTTACCCATATTGGTTGATTGTGTTCTCAATAAATTGTCATTTGGTAGGGGCGAGCCTAGTATTTGCCTCAAAGAGTATATATATGTATATATAGACAACTATAGAAGGTATATACATTATTTCCTGCATATTGGAAAATGTCATTTTTTAAATTTTTTTGGTTTCATAATAGCTGCACATGACATACTAGGTAAAGGAACTGTTGTAAATAGTGGTGGAGAGGTATGGGGGGAGGGTAAATGTTCTCTAGTTATATGATTAGGTGTCATTTTTAGTGAGCCTGTGTCCCTCAGCTGTGGACTTCACCGGTATTACTCAGTTATTTTCTTTCTCCTTAAGTGGGAGAAATTGCTAGAGTGGGCTGCAGTGGGTGTTTTCCTTCTCTCACCTGGAAGGCTAAAGGGAGCTGGTGCTGGATATTCCCTCCCCCAGGTTAGGTAGGCTCTGATTATACCTGGGTTGGTTTGGCTCTGGGTAACTAGTTTCCCCTGAGCATAGGCCTTGTTAAGAACAGCGTGTTCTGGCCTATTTAAAACTGGTTTCTTTCCTCCTCCCTTCTTGTGACAGACGTGACAAGAGAGTTTTCTCGGCTCTCTGCTGCGGAAAACTGGTCAGCTCCTTAAGGTAAATTTCACAACATTCTAGGGCTCCCTGTGAATGTGTCCCCCTAGAATTTTTACTTGTCAGACTTGTCTGCACTGAGCCTCCAGCAATTTGTCCATTACAGCTCAGTCTTCTCTTCACCCACTGGTTCTCTGGTGGTTTCCCTGGTGAGTCTGCTCCAGGAAGCCGTGATGCCTGTATTTGCCTCTCTGTGTCTCCAGTCTTGGAGGGAAGCAGTTTGCCCTGTGACCTCCCCTCCCTTACACATCCAAGAAGGGATGTTGATTTTTCAGTCTGTTTAGATTTTTACTTATTTTTAGGTGGAGTGGCATCTTCCAAGCTCTTTATTTATGGAATAGGAAACTGGAAGTTCTTTTCCTTTTAGATGAGAATTATATTTTTGCTACTAGAATTTTGAAATCACACTTTTTAGATTATAAATGTATATTTTTTGCTGCCTGGAGTTGAAGGTTAGTAATCTGTTTCTAGTTTGACTCTTTGTCTTAGTCTATTCTGTCTGAAAGCTTGTAAAATTTTGTTTTTATCCTTACAGTTATTTCATCAGTTGTATCTAGCTGTGTCTTTTTTATTTATCATAACTGAGACTTGGTGATTTTCTCCCTAATTAAAAACTTAACTTACTATTCAGTTAAGCTGAGGTCTTTTATATATTCCTTGAATTAAATAACATATTTTAAGCATATAGAAATATAGAAAAAATTATAAACAATTGTGAACACATTACTGAAATCATAATTTTACATATTAGGTAAAGGAACTGTTGTAAATAGTGGTGGAGAGGTATGGGGGGAGGGTAAATGTTCTCTAGTTATATGATTAGTAAATCTCTGAATCCACTAAGTTCTCTGGTCATATTTTCTTCTTTTACAGAGGTAATCATAATCCTCAATTTATTTCTATGCAGAATTTGTCTTTATATAAATTCATAAACATAGCATTCATTTATGGTTTATAAAATTATGTACATAGTATCTTAGTTCATTTATAATCCATGTACTTGCATTTTCTAATACATTATTAGGTTTTTGAAATTTATCCTTATTGATTCATGTGTTTTTATTTAATTCATTTTAATTCAATTACATGAAGAAACAATTTTAAAAATGGGTTTCCATTATTTTTTCTGTAATTCTGAAACGCATATTTCTGTACATGTCTTGTATCCATGTCCTAGAGTTTTCCTTAGGCGAGTGTTTCTGTATATTTTATATTCTATATGTTTTCTATTGGGTAATTTAACTTTTTCTTATAGTCAGTATCTTTACGGTGTCTACATTGGGGGTTTGTAATTTTTTGTTGCCTGCCCATAGGTATAAGTAACCTGAGCACAGCACACAGACAGATTTGAAGACTTCATTTGCGGCAATCCGGAAGAACCTCTTGCAGGTAGCTCAGGTAGAATAAAACCTCAGCACTCTACTGGGGAGTAGGAAGACACTCCTTTTGACCAATGGGCCACAGATGACTCAATTTGTTATACCTTCTACTAAGTTTCTTTTAATAGATAATCAGATCACCCTCAAATGAATGCAATGAGTAGTAGCCCCTCCCCTTCCCCTAAAAGTCTATCAGTGTCTGCCACCAAACCTCTCAGTAGCCTTAACCCTAATCTCTGTTGATACATGGTTTCTCTCCCAGACATTGCCAATGACGAAATACCTAACTGTGCTTTTACCATCCAGGTTCATTGATTTGTTAATCCTCTTTAACAAGGAGTTTGAGGGAAGGAAAAGCGGGGCAGGAAAGTAAGTTCAGGCAACCATTTTCCCAGAATCTTCTTTCTATTCCAGATACTGATTTTTAACTTCTTAAGGAATAAATATGTATTAAAGATGCTTCGAAATATATTATCTCATTATCTTCAAGCTCATTATTTTTCTTCCTCTGACTTCTTAGCTTTTTCAATTTGCAGTAATGAGATGGAAATTAATCCCAAACTAGCCATTTTTGTTTTTTTTCTTATTTTCCCCCCGTTAGATGGCTTGAATTTTAATAAGGTGGCCACACTTGACACAATAGTGCTTCTAATTCACCCGTGGAATCCTGTTATCTCTAGTGATATTTTATTCCATTGCCCTGGAGATTCAAAATGAGGCACTATAGGGAGATGTTTCTTAAAATGACAAAACAAGTATAGGACAGATTGGACTCTAGTTCAGTGCCTCTCCAGTTTTTTTGTGCATGAGACTCACTAGAAGAGTTGTTTAAAATATGCAGATTTGTGGATATTGCTATCAGAAACTCTGATTTTTCTGGTTTAAGAAATTTACAATTTTTAATGAACATCCCAAGAGGTGTGATGTAGGTGCTCTACAGACTAAAGTTTGAGAGTCACTGTTTTAGGGGGTAGCAATGAGCATTATTTAAGGAATACAAAAGGATATCCTAAAAGGAAAATATCTGAGTAATGCAAAACTTAGGACGTGTAGATGCAAAAATTCTTCATTCAGTTTTGTATATAGGCACTTGAACTTCAGAGTCAATGTACATATGTATAAAATACATTTTGAAGCTATTTACATTAGCATAAAAATAGCTTTCTGCTTCTCCTATAAGAATGTCACGTACCTTCAGTTCCCTGCACTTATTCATTGGTTGTCTTGCAATTGCCTTTGAATTGCTCTGTGATAACAGAATGAGGTAGTGCAGTGCCGAAGACATTTCTCAGGTCTATCATTTCCCGCCCAGACCGGAAATGTCGATTCTTTTTGCAAAACTCGACTCCCTTAAGAGTTCTCAAGGGGACTCAGGGGATGCCTGCTGGTTTAAGTTTGGCAAACACTATATTCTGTCCCTACAGGTTCACAATGCATACCAGCATATTCAAAGCTCTGAGAAGCCCTTTAACAGACTATGATCCTAGGTGTCACTGTTAATACTGAACATCATACTTTGGTTCTAACCTATTAATCTAAAAAATGTTAAAACTTTTCTTAACGAGTCTTTCAATTAATTAAAATGAGATTTGGTGATGGTAAAAAGAGTGTAAAATCTATGGGCTCTGCTTTTACCTTACTTTTCTTTGTCCCTCAGTGTTCAGTTTTGTATTTAGTACATAATGATAAAGTAAAAACCTTTTTCTCAATCACCATTTGTTGAATGAATGAATACATTACATTTGTGTGGTAGATCTACCACTACATGGTAGAGACTGTGGAATCCATTGGTGGTAGAAAGAAAACAGCACTTAACTATGACAGAATCATCCAGTGTTTGCTTGAGTACTTCTGTGGATGGGAGTTCTGATATTTCAAAAATGTCTTTTTCCACTAAAGAGCATAATCTTCATATCACAATACAATGAAAAATTCATGCAAAAATAGTTCTATGGTTATTTACCGTTAATATTGTTTACTACTGGGAAACCACTAACCTGCTGTAGAAGATAGAAATCTTGCAAATATCAAAGAGTAGGATAATTCTGAACTGTAGAATTGATGTGTGAGCATGACATCACCCCCAAGTCAAGTTCTCAAATAGATTAATAAACAGTCACTTTGTGAATCCTTAGACAAGAATGCAGTGATCATAGGATAATTTTTTTAGGATCTAATGCCAAACCAGAGTCATTTCCCTTTTTAGGCAATGTTTATTGGACTAGAAAATCTGGGGAATGCTCTGCTATAGACACATTATAGCTTGATTTCGGAAAGACGTCATTTGACAGTTTCTCATATTTATAAAGATAGGATAAAAGCATAATTATGGAAAGAATGGAACTTGTTAGCAATTTTGCAGAGACATCAATCAGAGCATTGGAATATAAAGTTTCTAAAATATTTCATTTCTAATCACCTCATGGTTGTTTACTATTTCATTTAAACCTCAAACAATTTCCTCCATCTCGGCTTCCTCTTTTTCCATCTCCCCCCTCATTTCCTCCTCCAGCTCCTCCTAATTCTCCTAGTTACACACCCATGTAATCCTGTTAAGAATTACCTCCCTTTGGATCTTGCCAAACTACCTCACATTTGTTAAATATGGAATGGGAAGATTTAGATTCACTCTTTGATATATTGGAAATTAGAGCCTTTCAAAGGCATTATAAGACAAGTTCTATAATTTGGGGGGAAAAAAGAATTTAACAGTTTATTTAATTGCTGTTAAATTAGCCAAAAAAAAAAAAAGTTAAACACTTCTTGGGGGTTATTTATGATAGCTGATCATTAAATAATTTGAGCTAGAGTAAATATATAAAAATGTATTAAATATTAATTTTCACACAAATGTTTGCACATAGAATTCTATTCCCTTGTTCTCTATGAGCAGCCTTAATTACACATATGTGAGTTCTAGTTGAAGAAAGCTTAATCTACCAGAAAGTTGGAGATTGTGTGGGAGTTCTATTCTTATACTATTTACTAATGTGTCTGAATTGAACTTCCATTTTTAATCTTTCATGTTTTTTAATGTAAACTTTAAAAAATATTTAATTCTTTTAAGATACTTTGTATTATCATTTAAAAAAGATAGCTAACAATCACTCACTAAAATCAAAATGTACACTGAATTCATTATTGCCTTTTTCTGTCACTTCTGAGAAAGCCGAATGCTTTCTGTCATAAGCATTTGGCCTTGACCTATGATATCCTAAACAGAACTAGGTAGCTCCGTGTGTAGTTGTATTAATGTATTTGTTCCCACCACACTCCAGCTTTTCTTTGGTCTCCGATAGTTCTTGCATACCTTGAGGCAGCATAGCACACTGGTTAGAGCTCACACTGGTCCAACAGATCTGAAGTTATGCCTCAACTATTTTGCTTTCTATTTATTTGATTTGAGGCAAGGAAGTTACTCTTTATTTCTCAGTTTGTTTTTCATCTGTAAGTACTTAGCACAACACCCAGAATCTACTTTGCACTCTACCTACACTTCTGGACTGAAGTGCTTATTCTCCAGCTGGTGAAGGTGTTGGAACTGATGACTCACATAGCTGAGACCCTTCTGGAGATTACCCTCTGCCCTCACCTAAAGCCTCAACCCTTCCCAGGAGCAGCCCACATCTAGTGGTTGGTTACTGAGAAAGTATAAGCATCTGGCCTCATTTGTTCCAATTTGTACAACTCTGCAAGGCCATTTCAGTTTCAGAGCTCCCTGGGGGAATGGCTGATACCCTTCTTGTGGCTGGACCACAGCCCAACCCTGCCTCTGCCCAATCTCACTTCTTCCGTTATAGATGCCAGTCCTGAGGCATGCTTCCCAATAAACTTTCTGCATTCCAATCTCTACCTCAGCCTACTTACTGGGGGACCTGTTCTGGGACAGTACATACCTCATAGTGAGGCTTAAATGAGATAAGTTCTTAATCTTGAGTATTAATATACTCACGTTAATAAAGCTGAACTGAACCATACTTTAAGTCCAAATACATTTCCACCTTCACCATTAGTCCTTTCAATCAGACTGGCAAGGTTTGAAATCTGCCTCTACCACTTACTGCCTATGTAACAAGTTGCTTAACTTTCCTGTGTCTCAAGTTTTTTTCATTTGGAAATGAGTAGATGGTCTCACATCATGAGGTAATTTTGTGGATTAAATAAGAATACATGTAAAAGGCTGATAATAGTGCCTGGATCATAGTAATTTCAATGAATGTTGTTATGATTATAACTCATATGATCATTATTCTCCACTTAACCCCAAATGACGTGATAAGATGTCTCTCTCAAAGCACTGGCTTCAAGACACCTCAAGTTTGAGGCCAATATCGACAGCAGAAACTACAGGAGAGAGGTTATTCCTGATTCCAAAAAATAAAATTCCACAAGAACAGGTGTTACAAAGCAGGAAAAAACTGAGAAATTGAGAAAAAGAGAATGAGTTATTGAGACATTTCTTAATATACAAACTTCTAAGATTTTTCTTAAAAACCATTTAATTGCTAATTTTAAGCAATATAACCTTATTCCTATGATAATCTTGACTTTAGCTGAATTAATGGTATGGCCCAGTCAGACAAGGTTGGTCTGAATGGATTATGAGACAAAAGACAGAACAGTACCTTGGGGAGGATAAAAAAAAAATAGAACTAGAAGATATGGGTTCTCATGTTGACTCTCAGGCATGTGTCTTTGGTATCTATCTCTATACCATTGCATTACATATTATGTTATAATATATACATTAATACATAATGCATATGACCTATATATCATATAATATATAAATAAATATTTTAAATAAACTACTTGGAATAATTTTTGGCTTACAGAAAAGTTACAGAAAACAGTTTCCTTTGCCTTGCTTTTTTAATGTTAATATAACTATTTGGAATAATTTTTGACTTACAGAAAAGTTACAGAAAACAGTTTCTTTTGCCTTGCTTTTTTAACGTTAATCTAATGTGGTAAATTTGTCAAATATAAGAAATTAATTTTGGCACAATACTACTAACTAGAGCTTTATTCATATTTCATCAATTTTCCCACTAATGTCCTCTTTCTGTTCCAAGAGCCAGTCAAGCATACAACAATGTATTTAGTCATCTTGTTTTCTTATTCTCCTCAGGTCTGGGCAGCTTCTCAGTCTCTCCTTATTTTTCATGCTCTTGAATGTTTTGAAGAGTACTCTAAGTATTTTCTAGAATATTCCTCCATTTCAGTTTCTCTGATGTCTTCTCATAATTAGCTTGCGGTGATGAGTGTTTGTGTAGAATATCACAGGACAGGATTCCCTCCTCACTGCATCGTATCAGGGCACATGCCATCAATGGTGTTGTGAAACTTGTCACTTAGTTATGGTGGTATATAAGTTTTCTATTTCTGCTCTAACAAATTAGCACAAACTTATCTTCTGATGGTGCTACAGGTTAGAAATACAACACAGATATAACTGGGCTAAATCAAGGTGCTGGCTGCATTCCTTTCTGGAGGCTTTAGGAGAAAATCTGTTTCCTTTTCCAGTTTCTAGGGGCTGCTGCACTCCTTGGCTTGTCTTCCTCCGTCTTCAAAGCCAGCATCTCCGCATCTTTGAATCTGCCTCTGACTCACATCTGCTGCATCCTCTTTCCTCTTTTAAGAATATTTGCGATTACATTGGGCTCACTTTAATTAATCCAGAATAATTTACATATTTTAAGGTCAATTGATTAGCAACCTTCATTTTATCTGTAACTTAATTCTCTTTTACTACAAGTTCTAATAAGACGTGGATATCTTCTTTTGAGGGGTGGGGGCGGTATTAGTTTGACTACAGATAGTATCTGTAAGGTTGTTCTACTACAGTGATACTATTTTTCTCATATATTTTTGATTCTCAGTTTTATCTGTGGAAAGGAGATGATAATTTTTGACTTGTCAAACTGCTCAGAGGATTAAGTAACCAAATGTAGTACAAGTGGCAGCTGGTCTCCAAAATGGTAGCTGAAGCTGAATCTAAAGAATTTTCTACAACTTCTTTCTCCAAGGCAGGAATGTTATTATTTTTACTTGTGAGATAAGCTTTCTTAATTTTGCATCCATTTTTATTAAGTATGAAATGTGTGAAGTCTCCATTGGTACCAGGGAAGAGCCTACTGTCCAAAATGCATCTAAAATATAGCAAGTTCTTTATTAACAATTCTGATGTAGCCAAAGGGCTTAAATGTAGGACTCTTAAAAATTTGCTCCACTTTTATCTGGGATGGTTTCTGGCAAGCTTATTAAAAATGCTATTTTGAATTGATCTATGTGATAACTTGTTTGTAATTAGTGATTGTTCATGCGCATATTTATTTATCTTGCATAGGGAAGTGGGTGCAATAAACTAATAAAGATTACTTGATAAAGATGTACCCCTTGGGTAAACCAGATGTGGAATTTACCATGAGACAGGAGATTCCTTATCAAAGAACAAGGGACTTTTGTTTATATGTGAATTTACTATATACTAAATAGTTAATTTCTGAACATATTTAATTTGAGAGTTCACTTCTTGCTGCAGAGTGGGAGAAAGAGAAAAATACAGTGCGCTCATTAGTCCTGATCTTGTAAGCAAACACCATTGACTTGCTCTTGGTTTGCAAAATGAATAAAGCTCATTTACAATACTCAAACTGTACTTTAGTGGGTGGGTAATCCAATATAAAGATAGCTTAGTATTGGTACTAAAGTTCCTATTTCTATTAGGTTACACTAAAAAAAAAAAAATCCTGAATATTAAAAGCTATGTATATGGCATATAAGAGCTAAGGACTGAATTAAAATAAAAGGGGAAAGAGGAATGGATTTTTGTTTATCTTAATAGACAAACAGTGGTAATGAGACTTAGAGTTTTGTTAAAAATGGAACATCAGTCCTGCTATTTTGTAACTTTAGGTTGACTCTCTTCTCCAAAAAGGAGACATGTATAGAATAGGACCCACTTGTAGGTGACAAGGATTGTTGTTTAATACATATTTGTTGATTAAATTTTAAAAATTATCGAACTACCAATACCAAATAATTTATTGGCTCATAGAGTGCGACCTCTTGAGGGTTTCAGAAACCATTTTCCTCCATATTATGTCTCAGGATGTTGTAGGAGGCAAAACTCTGAGTTAGGTAGGTAAAGAAGGAAGTTTGGATTCCTTCTCTCTCACCCCTACATATTTGAACTTGAACAAACCATCTTCTCTGGGTCTTGGTTTAATAATACTTAATGCAGTTTGACAAAATCAATGATATTCACATCTTTATAAAAACTTATTTTCAGGTTGGGCCTTTTTTGAAACGAAAACTTTCCTGAAATGAAAGCCCTATATTTAACACATGTGGTCCAGCAGAAGCAGAGCAGAATGTGGCCTTTCTTTCAAGACAGGCTTTGAAGCTGTGTCTAAAAACCAGGGCATCCACAAAACAGTTTTTAAACCACTGATATTAAATTCTACCAACAGCACTTTCAGCTACAGAATTTGATCTCTTGTCACCAAGGCCAGTAGTTCTCAACCATGGGGTCGTGACACAGCTATGTAGTTGTGTTACTGGTATTATTGTTCAGCAAAAGAAAATCTGGCTGCTGAATCAAATTTAAAAAAAAAATCAGTGGATTAATGCAATGCATCAGTTCTCTTGCTGCTTATCCAGCCATCCCAAAACACAGTGGCTGACAATAGACATTCGTTATTTCTTATTTTGTGGGTCAGCTAGGCAGATAATCTAGTATGGAGCAGAATAGCTGATTTTTACAGTGAGCTGGGTGCCAAGGTCACAAACAGGGTTATCTATAGGACCAGGCAAAAGTCCAACCATTAAGAACATTGCTTCCACATCCCTGGTAGACAATTGTTGTTGATCAATTCTCTATTATAATGTAGATGTTCAGGGTTTTCCTAGCAGTTTATCTCCTTTTTATTACTTTTCTAGCATCTGCTCTTCTGTTTATCTATCTCCTTTCATCCTCCTCTTATATTTTAAGGAACTTGGCCTAGCACTCCACCAAGAAAATACGAATTGCATTGTTTTGAATAATTATAGGGCTCTATTTTAAGAAGTATGGAATTAAAAAATAATTTTTTAATACGAGAAACAAAGTACAAATCAGATTGGATCTTCTTCACCTTGATATCTAATCCTGGAGGTAGGTGTGATTATCATTTTTCCAATAAAATCCAGAAAATATTAATAGTAATATATTTTTATTGAGATATAATTTACATATAACATTGTATAAGTTTAAAATGTTCAGTATGTTGACTTGATACATTTATCTCTTGCAATATGATTAGCACTGTAGACTTAGCTAAGACCTCTATAAGGTCACATAATTGTTGTCTTTTTGGTGAGAACAATTAAGATCTAGTCTCTTAGCAACTTTGAAATGTATAGTACAGTATGGTTGACTGTAATCAGCATGCTGTGCATTAGATCTCTAGAACTTATCTACTGGTTGCAAGTTTGTATCCTAAGCACCATCTCCCTCATCCTCCCACTGCAGCCTCTGGTAACCACCATTTCAATTTTTGCTTGTACGAGTTTGACATTTTTAGATTTCCACATATGAGTGACAGCATTATTTGTTTTCTCTGTTCAACTTACTTCACTTGGCATAATACTCTCAAGGATTACCATGTTGCTGCAAATGGCAGGATATCTTTTCTCATGGCTCAATAATATTTCTGTGTGTGTGTGTATATACCACATCTTCCTTACCCATTCATCCATTGCTGGACACTTAGGTTGTTTCATATCTTAGCTATTATGAATAACGCTGTAATGAACATAGAAATGCAGACATCTTTTCAATATCCCATTTTCATTTTCTTTGTATATATACCCAGAAGTGGAATCACTGGATCATAGGGTAATTCTATTTTTAATTTCTTGAGGAAGCTCCGTACTGTTTTCCACAGTAGCTGAACCAATTTATATTCCCACCAACAGTATACAAGTGTTCCCCCTTCTACACACTTTCATCAGCATTTCTTTTGTTTTCTTGATGATAGCCATTCTAACTGGTGTGAGCCAATAGATGTCTCATCGTGATTTAAATTTGCATTTTCCTAATTATTAGTGATGTCGAGCATCTTTCTATGTACCTATTGGCCATCTGGATATCTTTTTAGAAAAAAATGTCTATTCAGGTCCTTTAGCCGCTTTTAATTGGATTTTTTGATTATTAAATTTGATGCATTCTTTCTATATTTTGGATATTATCTCTTATCCAATATATGGTTTGCAAATATTTCCTTTCATTCCATAGGTTGCCTTTTTATTGTGTTGATTTTTTTCTTTTGCTTTCCTGAAGCTTTTTAGTATGATCTGGTCTGCTTGCTAATTTTACTTTTATTGCTTATGCTTTTGGTGTCATATGCAAAAAAAAAAAAAAAAAAAATCATTACCAAGATCTATGTCAAGGAGCTTTTCTCCTGTTTTCTTCTAGGAGTTTTTAAGTTTATAAGTCTTATGTTTAAGTCTTTTATTCATTTTAACTTAATTTTTATGAGTGGTATAAGATATAGGGCCAATTATTTTTCTGCATGTGGTTATCTAGTTTCTTTAACACCATTTATTGAAGAGATGATCCTTTCCCTGTTTAGTTTTAGCTACCTTGTCAAATATTAGTTGACTATATATGTGGAGTTTGAACTCTGTTATGTTCCATTGGTCTATGTGTCTGTTTTTGTGCTAAAATAGCAGGTCCTCCAATATCATCATTTTGTTTAACATCAGTTTGTTGTAACATTGATGAGATGCAGTAGAAACATAATTCTTTTTATATCGATTACCCTATGGTAAAATTAGTTTTGTAAATATCACTTAAAGTCACTGAAGCTATCAATGACATTGAGTGAGGATTTATTATACTATACTGTTTTAATTACTATAGTTTGTAGTATAGTTTGAAGTCAGGAAATGTGATGCCTTCAGCTCTGTTCTTCTTTCTCAAGATTGTTTTGGTTATTTGAAGTCTTTTGTGGTTATATAAAATTTTAGGATTTTTTTTCTATTTTAGTGAAAAATGTAATTAGAATTTTAATAGGGATTGCATTGAATCTGAAGACGGCTTTGGGTAGAATGGGCATTTTAATAACATTAGTTCTGATAAACACTGACATTTTTACATTTGTCTTCAATTTCTTTTGTCAAAGAGTTATAGTTTGCATTATAAAGAACTTTCAATTGTAAAATGTATTCCTAAGTATCTTATTCATGTTGATGCTATCATGAATGATATAGTTTTCTTTTTACTTTTTTAGACATTTTGTTGTTAATGTGTAGTAACACAACTGATTTTTTATGTTAATATATCTTGTAGCTTTACTGAATTCATCGATTAGTTCAACATTTATTTTGTTTGGGTATTTAGGATTTTCTCTATATAAGATCATATCATCAGCCAATACAATAATTTTACTACTTTTACAATTCAAATGCTTTTTATTATTTATTTATTTTTGCTTGCCTGATTGCTCTAGCTAAGACCTCCATTACTATGAACACCCTTGTCTTATTCTAGATCTTAGGGACAAGATTTCATCTTTTCACAATTAAGTTATAAGTGGTGGGTGTGTTGTATATAGCCTTTATTATGTTGAGAGATATTCCTTCTATACCTAATTTGCTTAGGGTTTTTATCATGGAAAGGATGTTAAATTTTATCAGACGCTTTTTCTGTAACTATCGAGAGGATCATATAATTATCTTTCATAGTGTTAATGTGATTTGCATATGTCGAACCGACCTTATATCCCAGATATAAATCCCACTTGATCATGTTCATTTAAATGTGCCAATGAATTTGATTTGCTAGTATTTTGTTGAGAAATTTTACATCTATATTTATCAGGGATATTGGTCTACAATTTTTTTCCTGTAGTATTTTTATCTGGCTTTGGTATTAGAGTATGCTGGTCTTATAAAATGAGTTTGGGAGTGTTACCTCTTTAATTTTTTGTAAGACTTTGAAAAAGATCGGCATTAATTCTTCCTTAAATGTTTGGTGGAATTCACCAGTGAAAAGCCCATCTGGTCTGGGACTTCTCCGTGTTGGTAGATTTTCGATTAGAGCTAATCTCTTTACTCTTTATTGATTCGTTCAGTTTTTCTATTTCCTTATGATTCAGTTTTGGTAAGTTATTAGTTTCTTGGCATTTATCTGTTTCTTCGAGGTTGTCCAGTTTGTTGGCATATAATTATTCATAGTAGTCTCTATGATCTTTTGTATTTCTGTGATATAAGCTGTAATCTCTTTTATTTCTAATTTTAAATAATATGTGAGTCTGTTTTTCCCTTACACTAACAGAAATTCTGTTTTGTTTAACTCTTCAAGCTAGCTCTTTAGTTGATTTTTTTGTTGTTGTTTATTTGTTTTTCTGGTCTGTATTTCATTAATTTCCAGTCTCATCTTTGTTTCTTCCTTTTTTCTCACTTTGGGCTTCATTTGTTCTTTTTCTAGTTCTTTGAGGTATAAATTTAGGTTGTTTATTTGAAATCTCGTTTCTTAATGTAAACATTTATTACTGTAAACTTCACTCAGCTGATTTTGCAGCATGCCATAGGTTTTTGTATATTGTGTTTTCATCTTCATTTGTTTTGAGATTAAAAAAAAAAATCCCTTTTGATTTCTTCTTTGACCCGTTGGTTGTTCAAGAATGTGTTATTTAGTTTCTATATGCTTGTAAATGTTCCAGCTTTCCTCTTGATTTCTAGTTTCATATCATTGTGGTCAGAAAGACACTTGGTATGATTTCTGTCTTATTGAATTTGCTAAGACATGTCGTGGCCTATCATATGATCTATTCTGGAGAATGTTCCATGTGTACTTAAGAAGAATGTGCATTCTGCAACTGGTGTATGAAATTTTCTGTAAATGTCTGTTAAGTCCATCTGGTCTTATGTTTAGTTTAAGTCCAGTGATTCCTTATTGATTTTTTGTCTGGCTGTCTACCCATTGCTGAAAGTGGAGTATTGAAGTCCCCTACTATTATTTTATTGTTCTCTATTTCTCCCTCAGAACTGTTAGTATTTGCTTAATGCATTTAGGTCCTCTAATGTTGGGTTCATATAGTCATAAATGTTATATACTCTTGAAGGAATTGACCCCCTTTATCATTACATAATGATCTCCTTTGTTTCTTGTTAACATTTTTGGCTTAAAGTCAGTCTACTTTGTCTGATATGAGTATAGCTACTCCCACCTTTTTTGGGTTTCTACTTGCAAAAAATATCTTTTTCTATCCTTTTGTTTGAGTCTATATGTGTCCTTAAAGCTTAATGAGTCCCTCATAGGCAGCAAGTAACTTTTTAAAAAATTTATATAGCCACCCTGTGCCTTTTGATAGATGAATCTATTTATATTTAGAGTATTTATCAATATGTAAAGACTTACTAATGCCATCTTATAATTGCTTTCTGGCTATTTTGTAGTTCCATTCTTTCTTCCTCTTTTCCTCCCCATATCTTTGTGAATTGGTGGTTTTTCTGTAGTGGTATTCTCTAATTCCCGTTTTTAATTTTTGCAAATCTAAACTTTTACTATGTGGTTACTATGAAGCTTACTCAAAACATCATATAGATAAAACAGTCCATTTTAAGCTAAGAGCAGCTTAATTTTGATCACATACGAATGCTCCACCTGTGTATTATGTACCTGATTTTCTTAGCTCTTTTTGAGTTTCAAGATAGAAAAAATAAAAGCATATTGTTAAAATTGGGCACATTAAAATTACCATGTTTTATGACTTATTAAGTGATAAATTCGATTTCCAAAAATCCAGAAAACAATATTCTGAAAAGGTTTTTTTCCCCATTTACTGAAAGAAAATTCAAAAGCCAAGGTTGAAAATGCTGGTGATGGACAAAAATGCACAGACTTGTTTGATAGCCTTAATTAGGGATCTTGTAATTGGTTATCATGTCAGTTGTCATGTAGCTGGCAGCATTCACTGAGAACACATCTAAACCCCTATTCTTTCACTCCATCTCAAACATTGTCATTTATTTGGGTGACAATTCATGCATAATATAATAGCCCTGGGGTGTAATTAATTTTAGCAGTTGCACAACTTAGTTAAAAAAAAAAAAAAAAGCATCACTGGTATCATGTGTGCCTTGAAGGTCAGATGATGCCCAAATTTACACCTTTGTTGTGAGACATGAAAATTAGCAATTAATATAAATATATTGATTGATATATGGATAATTTAACCTGATATACTAATGTAGGTAATCATATTATACCAGCTGTAAGCATTCTTACTGTCTTCTTCAATGAGACATTAAAGTTATTTTTAAAATGAGAGTTGAGATAAATTTTGAGTTAATAATTGTTACATGAAGTATATACTAAAAATTATGATGGGTCTCTGCTCTCAAAAGTTAAAAAAAAAATATGGTTTGATTTATTTGGTACTGCCCAAGTTCCTTCAGTGATAGATAGATCTGTCTCTCATACATCTCATGTGTCCTCTATTCTTTGCAAAATAGCTGCCACTGCTAGTATCCAGGTCCTCAATATCTTTCCTTTTGACTATTGCCATAATCTCATAACTGGACTTATTAGTTGTTGTTCAAATACTTCTTGAGCAATTTTTCTGAGTTACACATTTGATTCCTGACCCTTTGTTGCAACTTTAGTATACAAATCTAAAATCTGGCTCTATTTAAGGTGATACTAATAATTAAGTTGTTAATATACACTGGTGGTTTAATAAATTATTCTTATCAGCTGGAAATGTCTGTGGTGAGTAGAATGCATGAAGTTTTTTAAATAGCATTATTGAGGGTCTTAATAAATAACATTTACTGAGCACTCGCTGTACCCTAATCATTGTCTAAAGAACTTTCTGTGTATTATCTCATTTAATGTTCTCTCAAAAATCCTCTAAGTAGGCTACTATAATTGCCATTTCCATCTTATGGAGGAATCAGAGATACAGAGAGATTTATTATTTTGCCAAAGACGAAAACATTAAGTAATGGAGCTGGGATTTGTACTTATAAACTGAATCAAAAGCTTATACTTTTCTCAGTAAGTATGGGGGAAGAAGGGCAAGTAATGAAAAAATCTAGAAGCCACTATTCGATGTCTTGTTGTCTGTAAACATATAGAGTGCTGGCTGTTTGTAGACTCTTGCTTTCATTGTTGGCTAATTTGGAAACTTTGAATTTTTCCTGTTTAAGCAGAGTATGTTTATTTTTCAACATTGGTTAAACCTAAAGGGCATTATCTGATATAAATCAACACAAATAAGTATAGGTCACTTTGCAGTCAAAATGAATGGCAAATGTAATTTAAGGGCTAAAGTCAGTCATTGTCGCATACTATGTAACTGAGATGTTACATGCATCATTTAACTTCTCTAAGTAAATAGATACTGTGGCTTGTTTTTTTTCCCTTTGCCAAGGTTTTGAACAATTAAATCTGAAGCTAAAGTGGGTAGATTTGGAAATATTTTTTTTTTAAAAAATTGTCCACTAATATTCAGTAGTAAACCATTTTTTTAATAAGTTAGTATTAGTTTTCCCATTGTTAACCTTGCTAATTGAAAGTCGCATGGTGTTCCCTAGGCAGTGAGTCTGGATTGCATTCCGTGTTTTTAGTTGATCTGTCCAGTGGTGATGCCAAATAAAACATCTGGTTATTTAGAAGAGAACTAATTGGAAAAGATTAAAATTGCACAACTTCTGTTGATGAGGCACAACTGCCAGGGTTGGACTATTTCAGGGGGATAAAGCAATGTTCTCTGTATTGACTTGTATATTTTGTTACAATTCTGGAAAGAGAGAGGAAGGAAAGAGTTGGAGAGAGGGTAGGAAAAAGAGAAAAGTGGAATAGGATTATTGATAATGAGCATCATGTAAAGTCATGATGTTTTTGAATATCAGTCTTACTGAGCACTGTTTTAAGTGCTATATAGTCCTCAGATGAGATAGAATTTGAGCTCAAATAGTGGAAGACAGCCTCAAGGATTGCACTATAATCCCTCCTAATTTCTAAAATATATACAAGGTGTTTAATATGTATAATGTCATTTAATTCTTACACCTATCTTCAATTTTGTTGCCATTATATGTGTGAGAAAACTAAACTAAAAAAAAAAAACTTTAAAGATTTAAAAAATTATATAACTTGCTCGATTTGTTACAACTGTGCATTTTCAAAACCAAAAATATGATTCCAAAGGTTTATCAAAGCCATGTCCTTATACCATCTCTAACAAGAATGATCTAAAGACTTTATTTTAGGTAATCTATTCTGTGGAAGTCCTGACTTCAGAGACCTGGTATGGAAATCAGCCCATCTACTGTGTTCTCATTAGTTCAATTCTGGCAACTATCTTTGACTAGTACTTATTTTACCATTGCCTATTGCCTATGTCTAGGTTACTAGGAAACTTAGAAACAAAACAAAGTAAAAACAAAATGAAAGGAAAAACTCAACAGCAAACACCTCTTACATAGACCTGAACCATTCAGAAATTTTGGTTTGGTCATTGAGTAGACAAAGCTAATACTGGAGATAAAAATATTTTTTTCTTTGAAGTTTATTTTAATAATAGTAGATTGTTTTATCACCCAATGTCAAACATTAGAAACAATGAGTGTCTTTGCTCTTTTATTTGTAAATGTTTGGTTGATTCTATTAGAAAATACGAGAGGTAATATCTATTCATTCATTTATCTATGTTATAAATAGTAAACAGATTTTACTTTAGCCATATAAAATTTATCAAATAAAGAAAAATAGATCACATGTATTCAAGACTACAGTTACCTAATAGAATGAACTGTCAATAAATCCCATGTGTATTTCATATCAGCCTATATAGCATTTGATGCTCTGAAGCAATGTGCAACATTAGAAGACACTTTTATATGTAATATTTTATTTTCTAACTAGCTTTAGAAGTACTCAAGCAATAAATGTGCCCCTATAAAGAACACTAAAGGTGAAATATTAACAGGGGAGATTGTAATTATGGAATCAGATACTTAAGTAAACACAGAGCATTATGTACTCATTCAAACATTTGGATGACATCTTTCACAGTGGTACCTATAGTACTTGCTTTACAGGCATGCTAGATTAGCACAAACAAACAGTTGAGTAATTGGAAAAATATAACATTGGCTCTGAATCAAAACTAGTTTCAGTATCTCCTGTTAATTTAAAAAACTTTTGTCCTCTCTCATTCTCTCTCTGAATGTGTGCACGTTTTCTGTTTGTATGCTATATTTTTATAAATCATTTCAGTGAGCAATATATTAAAGAATTTCTTTCTGCTATACATTGAATAAAATGATAATGATGCATTTAACTGCATGGAGTTCTAGAGTCAAATTGTTCATATTGAATCTTGGCACCATAAGGTAATAAATATGTACTCTTGGGCAATTCACTTTACCTCAGTGCCTCAGTTTATGGTCCAATTTGTAGAATGGGATAATAATAGTAGTTACCTAAAAGGGTCATTGCGAGGATTATGTAAGTATCTATAAAACATATACTACCTTCTCAATAAATATAAGCTTTAATAATAATGATGATGATGACTGTATAGCATAAAGAATGATATTCTACTTTTCTGAAAATTGTGGAATGAAGAGAATAAAAGTTGGGCCAAATCTGAAAATTAGATATTATAAAAATATCTTGTGTTCAACTTCTTAATCATACATCGTAGGAAATACATTAAACATGATTTTAAATCATATGAAATTAACATAATAAACAAAACTCTGACAAATAGCTGATTACTATTGCAAACTTAAACAGCCAGACCAGAAAAATTTAAATTTAAAAAAGAGAAAGAGGAGGGGGCAGGAGTGGAGGGTGAGGGAGTCGATAATGAAGACTGGTCTTAAAGTTACTCTTGTTTTTAGATCATGAGAATATTAACCTGCAAATTGGTGTGGGTAGAGAGGCTTATGCTAATTCTAGGCGAGTGATAAGATTATACTTTTGACTATCTGCCTTGTGGATTCACAGCAAAGTCTTAACAGGGTGCTAGGCACTGAAAGATTAAATGGTTCAATTTGCCCCCAAAGGGGACAGGGCAAAAAACAACTAATCAGATTATGACTAAGTGGACAGTTGGAAACATGGATATCTTGAACATTCTCAAAGTAGCCTACAAAACATTAAAAACAAACAAAAAAGATTTCCAGAAACTAGAAGATGTAGAATTAGCTAAATTAATGTTTGCAGTTT
This sequence comes from Pteropus alecto, assembly GCF_000325575.1. Lineage (NCBI taxonomy): Eukaryota > Metazoa > Chordata > Mammalia > Chiroptera > Pteropodidae > Pteropus > Pteropus alecto. The sequence goes on along the minus strand of NW_006436282.1, from coordinate 9,462,103 downwards.
GCTGTTACATTGTTTGGGAGCAAGTGAAAATAGTGTATATCTTTTGTTTAAAAAAACAAACAGGCTAAATTGACAGATTTATATGAAAACGAGAATCCATGTAACTTTAAACCTAATGCTGTGCGTTATCAGTGTAAGCAGACTGCTTTTCTATTGGTTATGATGTTACTTTGAAAACAAGATATAAATTGGTATATTATTATCTCTCAAACCTAAACTTTTCCACCTAGCTTTCAAAGCTTCCTACCAGGATATCTACTTCTTAATCTTCCTTTTCTCTTTATGGCTCCTCACCCCCCAGAATCCCCTACCTCCCAGTTTCTCTTCTCTAGAAGAAAAAGCACAGTCATGAGTTTGGGATCCAGTATCAGATAACCTGGGTTTGAATACTGACTCCTCTACTTTCTATTTTAAGTAACTTAGACGTGTTATGTGATGTCCTGTGACAGTTTCCTCAACTTTAAATGGAGGTAATAATAGACCTTGCTTCATAGAGTTATTGTTAGGCTTATATGAGTAAATATATGTAAAGCATATAAAAGTGTGCCTAGAACAGAGTTAAATGCTTAAATATTTTTAATTTTGTTAAACATCTTTCCAAGGCCCACTAAAAATAACGTTTTTCTTGTTTTGATCTAGAAGTTTATATTGAGACCTATAATTCATTGAATTGGGAACTGGGGAGTCTGAGTTAGCTGCTTTTGTAGAGCTATATGCTTCCACTTGTTTGGAGAATGTATGATTTTCCCAGCAGTTCTTGGCCTGTTGTAAGCCTTCAGTAGCACTGCCAATCATTAGTAACTGTTGTTGTCACTCCAAGGAGAGTGCCAGAAATTCTGATAAAAAAAAAAAAAATCTTTTTCTGCAAGACACTGCCTACATCTTTGTTAGTCTGTCTCTATACACACACACATGCATGCATTTATACATATATGTTTATAAAGAAATATATATATATATAAATTTATATATATATTTCAGATATATCTTATTTTATTATATATATAATTTTCAACATCTTTTAGGATTATATGTGTCAGGAAAACTTTGATCATTTCTGTGCTCTCCGTTGCCACAATACTTACATATATATTTTAGGAATTTATTATTGTTTTCTTGACTTTTGGATTTTTAGGATTTTGAGGGGAAAGTCATCTATTTTAGGTATATTTTATTTTTTTGCATCACTTGGGAGAGGGTTGAGCACATAATTGCAGTTCCATAAAGATTGACTATCTCTACAAACATACACCAAAATGCATACACACATCTCTCAAATGTAGTCTCCCGAGTAATGTTTGAGATATTATAATTTGAACAGAAACATCTGTTTATACATTTAATGTTTATTATCGTGTTTCTTTTTATTATATTTTAGGACAGAAATAGGTGGCCTTAATGATGATGACTGATTTCTTGTTAAACAACATAAAAACAAATACGCTACCTTCATAGACTGTTTTCTGGTCTTCTGGTAGCCTTTTATAAATACCACCTCGTTATTTTTCTTTCACATCAATGTTCAGAATCATTAAACATAAATTATTTGGAGAAACTTGTGAAATCCTAAGGAAGTCTGAAGTTTATGGTATTATCTCAATGTTCATTCCTCAGTTTTAATGAATTAATCATGACAATGGATAATAACAGTAGGAGAAACTGAATACTGGAATAAAAGATATATAGAAGCTTTCTATACTATCTTTACAACTTTTCTATAAATCTAAAATTATTCCCCCCAAAAAGTTTATTTCAAAAAATGAATTAGGGAAAAAATTATTTACAAATATGTTCTTATTAAAGTTAATTACTAGAAATAAGCTAAATATCTAAAAATATCTAAAAGATCATTAAATTTCCAGTGGCATATTTACTTCATGAAATACAATGTAGTCAATAAGTTTCATTAAAAGTGAGCTAAACACAAAATTATTTTGATAGTATATTAAGGAGAAAAAATAGATGTAAATAACAGTATGTGTACAGTGAGATTACGTCCTTCTAAATATGAAAAGCTAGTACATCAAAGAGTTCATGCTAGAACACTGGGATTCTGACTTATTTCTTTTGTCACAGGTTTCCACATTTCTATAACTTTTCCTCTGGATAATTGACAAAACTGAAAGAAGCTCTAAATAACTGAATTTACCCACTAAGGGTATATATACATTATGTTAAAAACAAACAAAATATTTGATGACTTTCCAAATTTTCTACAAATTTTAATGAAAATGGTTTTTATCAAACAATTTCAGCAGGCATTTTATTTTAAAGTGTTATTTATTTAGCCAATATCTTATTCTTTAGTCTCGGATACTGGATTTATTTCATTTTTCTTAATCACAAATCCTCTCAGCTTCCAAATATCACTTCAGACAAAATTTACTAATTTTACCTATAGTCAGCTGAATACTCTGAAAGCCCTGTTCAAAACTTGTTACCTGGACACTGTCTTATAAGAGGAATTGGAGACAGAAGTAACCTGTGCAAATTAGTATGCCTGTCAAGAGTGATCAAATCAAAGTCCACACCGTGATTGTGGGATTGACTTGGAGAAAGCAGTCATGGCATTAGCATCTCCTTGAGCATATGTATTCTGGCATTGTCATAAGCAGCACTTTTCGTTTTATCTGGAGCCTGACTTCTATCTCCACACTCTCAGGAAACCTACAAATGTCCTTTTCTTGTATCCAAAGATTCTATCCTCAGTGCAACTTTTTACTTTGGTTATACAACCTGATCATTTCCCTTTCCTATTCCAGTTTTTATTTTTTTGATAAATATAATTTAGAATAGGGAGAAGTAAAAACGTTTAAACAAATGTAAAAATTATAATGGATTGTCAATATTGTTCTGTATGTGGATAAATTCTATATAATTTATTATATATTTAAAAATGCTTTAGAGTGCTTGAAACAAATTCTCTGAAATAAAAACAATGTGATTGGAAATAACTTTTTGTTGGCAAAACTTTTTCATAGCTTAAAGTTACCTCGTTGGAAATACTTCGATAGTAAAAAGGTGTTATGTTTGTGATGTATGTGTAGCTATGAGAAAATTCTTGACTGAAAGAGGTCCTGGAATCCTTTCATTCCTTGGGCCTGAAGGAAGGTGCATATATTTAGAGGCAAAGACAGAATCTACTGGACAATTTCCACCACCAAATGACAGGCAAGATGTCTTTGGAAATCATGGTGATAGGTTACTTTTTCCTTGGAGGTATTCCATCCTTATAAGTGAAATGAAGTATCTCAAACCCTTTTTCAGTGCTTGGCTAGAACTTGGGCAAGAGTCAGAAAATAGAAATCATTCCAGAAGCCCTTTTCAGTAGAGAAAAGCTTTGATCGGAACTCGCCACTTAAAAAGGGTGTGTGTAAAGGGATCCTTGGAAGATATTCAACTTTTGATGAGATAGCTCCTTGGATGATTTTCAAGACCTGGAGGGGTCCGTAATGAAGATTCATGCTGCTTCCATTAGTGTATTTTTGCTCTTCATGTTTGCAGACAAAGCTGAGAATCTGTCCAATTTCTTCTTTGGCTAAGGTAGTCTTTATTTTAATAGAAAGGCTAGTCAACTTGGCACATTTACAAATGAAGAGTAAATGAAAGCAAATAACATTTAGATAGTTCTCATAGACAATGGGAGATAACTTTGTGTTTGCTACAGCTGTACTTTTATATAAAGGAGTAATATGTTTGGAAAATGGTGAAAAAATGATGTTTTATAGCTGTTAATCAGTAGGTGATTTTATGATTCATATGAAAGAAATTTAGTTGGTATATGTGTATTTAAAAAAGGAGAATTATGCCTTTATATAGTTCATACAATTAAATATGTCACTTTTCAAAGTTCTGTAATATATTTAATTACTAATTAGGATGATGGGAGAGAGTACTTTTGGGAGTTTCATCAACAATCATTAATTTGTTCTTAATTAAAATCCAGACAGTCTTTATGTATCTTAATATTAAATATTATTTTCTCTGAACTTATAAATGTATTACGACATGTAACAAGTATATTTAGTTATAATTGTTTCAATAGTTAGAACACTATATTACTTACTGCCATCTGGTAAATTTGTTTTACCTAAATTTGTTACTATGTATATAATAAAGAACATTGTTCCTCATTAAAGCAATAACAATTAGATGAAAAAAAAACCCTAAAGAAGTAAAAAAAAAAAAAAAAAATCACACGTGAAAAAGGTCACATTTAAGACTATATGACTTGTTATGATTGATATAAATTACAATGCTCTTGGTATTCTGTGACCCCATGTATCTCAAAGGCTTTAGGTTACTATAAATGCTTAAATAAAAACTATTAACAGTGATTAGAAAATGTGTATTAATTAACAACTTCTTAAAATAACATTGAAAATAGTTACTTTTCATACTTAGTGAAATTTAATACCCTAGTAACTGGCATAACATGACCAGTAGGGGAAGCAAACATCAATATGAACTGTGCAAATTTTAAGATAAAATTGTTTTCAGGCCTAATTAAAAGATATTGTTTCTGTAATTGATATTAGCTCCTAAACTTCTATTATCACACATGACCAAAACACTTAGTTTCAGCAGTACAATCAGTTAAAACCCATTACATGTGAATGATTTACTGTGATATCAATGAAAGATTGCTTTTCGTAGGTGTTATAAAGTCATAAATTCAAGGGAGATAAGGAAATTAAAATACAAAAGCTTAAAATGTTCATTCTTTCAGGGATGTCTTTCTTATACTCTAATCAACACCAGAGAATCTGTAAATAGCCTCTTTAATAATATAGCTGGTGAATATCCCTGAACCAGTGAATGAGTCCAGCATAGTACGTTCAATTATGGCTGTCAGTACAACTCTGCTCAGTAGGGCAATTCTAGTGAAACCCTTTAATTCCTAATTTAAGATAGGTTTCTATAGGTTCCAAGAAGGGAGAAAAATATTTCAAAATAATTGTTAAGTCAAATAGAATTTCTGGGGTTCTCTTGAACAAAAATTATATGCTGGTATTCACAAAATGGTTTTCCTGTTTAGATAAGCCATTCAGTCAAAAAATTAAATGAGCCATAATAACATTTTTGCTGCTTAGAATTTCCCTACAATGGTTCCTGCACTACTTTTTTTTAGTGCAATGAGAATTCTTATACTCAGAAAGCCAAAAAAATTTTTTTTATGTAGCTTTAGAAGTTATTGTCTTAAGTGATCTGGCTCTGAGGTGGATTTGAAACGGAATATCCTTTAGCCAGTGGCACAGACGGACGATTCTGGATGAGATTGTGCCCCCTTGTAGTGGAACGTGATGTACATTTTGATTCCCTGGCATGCCTACACTAACACCCATCTGTTAGGATGGCATTGTTCCTTAAAAAATAATTTTTTAAAGTGGTTTGTCAGGTTCCAGAAGTCCTAGGTGTCTGGCGTATGTATACATTTCTAAAGGTATTTTCCAGAAATTGAAAAAAATGGAGAGTTTAGCTTAGCGTGTTTCCTTTTAGAGAATAGTTTCACTGGTAGGCCATTACAGGCAGTTCTATCACTAATACATGATTTAAAGTATAATATCCTTTATTATGTTTGACTTCGGGAAATTTGCATGTAGAAAAAATTTCATTGAGACTTAGAACAAACATTAAATCACCTTATGTATAAATAATACTCATTTATTGCAGCTGCTCTCTTTCATGGATACTTATATTTGTTATTCATGTTATTTTTATCAGTTCTAAAAAGTATTCCATAAGAAGGTTTGTTAGTAAAACATCCAAGAGGATTGTTGTGACCAATTTTGAGATAGAAATCCTGACCTCATAAACTTGACAGGATAGTGTTGATTGCCTGAGATGAAAAAGCCCAGAAATGGCTTAAGTTAGAGTCAAATGATGGAGATCCTATAGAGCTCTGGAGCCCACAGGGGGTGATTGGATAATCTGGTTACTGAAAAGAAGAACATCTCGTTGCTTAGCTACAGGATTCTGGGTGGCAGCTCTTTTCCCTCTCACATTTCCTGGTGTTTTGTTTTTGTAAATGTAGTTTTTTGCAAATGAGAATGTCTGCATGCAGATGTCCACATTGCAATTGTTTTGATTTGTAAAACGAAACAATATTAGAGAAAGAAAAACTAGGAGATATAAAATTTGTAAAGAAAGCTTTTCCTTGTGCTTCACTGCTTAAGTAGATTAAATCAAGTAATATCAAACATTGTAGACACATATATTTTGTAAGATGCAGCATTTTGAATTATAGCACTAGAATAAAATATCTTTTATCTTTTAAAGAATAATGGCTATGTACTGAAAATTTAAATACCTGCTGTGTACACATGTATTGAAAAACATTGATATCCAATCTACTTAATGGAAGGTTTCACAAAAAATATATTTTAAATATTAGATATATATATTCATGCACATATTTATATATATTATCGTTGACTACACAAGTTAAATTCTTTATAATTTCTTAACTTTGTATGCTAGTTCCTATATTAAAATTCTTAGAACTAAGGTAAAACAGAGGTTCCAAATGATATACTGTACCATAACATACCTACAAAATTAGCACCAAAATTACATTAAATAACATGTTTATTTTGTAGTGTTAAAAGGTTATTGTTATTTGGTTTAAAGTAACAAAGGACTTTTTTTATACAGTTCCATGGAAAAGTTATTTAATTATGCTTAGAAATTCACTGGTAAGAAAGTTGTAAAGTCAATTCAAGTTTATAAAACTTATAATTTTATAAATTAATAAGGAAGAGTCAAAATAATAATTGGGTTCCTGTATCTTTTAGATTTTCCTTATTTTGAGACAGACTAAAACCTTCATATCTTTGGAAAATTTTTTTTTCTTCTGCTGTTAATTATGTATGGCACTGGATAAAAAGCATTAAAGCAACAGTGAAAGAAACTACTGTTAGGCTAAAAAAGACAGGAAGCTTTGCATTATAGATCTAAATTATGAAATAAAAATGTAGTTATTCTCTGTAAAACTACCTCATGTGGACTTTTTAATTGATTTGTCCATAAAAAGAAGCCTTTAAATTTTGCAAAAAAAGCCCAAAACACAAACTTAGATTACAAATAGTAATTACTCATTTTATGGGCAAATAGACTTTAGTGTGAAGATGAGAAAGGATGAAATGAATTGGGGAACTAGAAAAGAATCTGAAACTGGCATCTTGATATCACCAATGTTCCCACTTGACGCAAGATGCCAGTTTTAGATATCTTTGTCTCAAGCATCTTTGCAAGCAGAGAAAGTAACAAAACATTTGCAAATAATGAAAAGTAATTTTGAGTGAAATTAATTGTGGAAAAAAAGGATAATAGTCAAGAGACTAAATTGACATTGCTGTGCATAGCTTGGGTATGGTATAATAAAAGCCCCCATTTTAAATTAAAATATTTTCATTACGAAAGTTATATACATGTATATTTGTGGGTGTATATGTAAATATACATGTGTGTGCATATATAGTAGGGAATTTGAGAAACAGAGATAAGTAATAATATAAAAATTTTCCATTGACTCTCCATCCATAAATATTCACTATTAAGATTTTAGTTTAGGGAGGTGAACACACAATGTAAACATATATATGCCTTACTGTTAAAGTATTCAGATGAAACTTACTGGATTTGGTTAACCAGTGTCACCATAAAAATAAATTTAAAAAAATATTAAATCCCTGTTTAACGAAAAAGAATTTAACCTAAAAAAAAAAGAATCTGATATGAAAATGGGCTGACATGGAAGACATTTTATATGGAGAATAGAAATACATGTATAAACCACCCCCCAAAAAAAATTTTAGACTCTTCCAGTCTTTCTCTTTAATGCATTTTCTTTTAAAAAATCATATGTATAACTTATTTTATTTTTCACAATGTACTTTATGTATTTTTCTTGTCATTTAATATTCTAATATGTTAATAACAGCCTAAATCCTCTTCTTAGGAATGCCAATTATTTCTATCCAATTCAATCCAATGGAAATCTAAATGTCCTCAGTGTCCTCTACCTTTTTTCACTTTCTGCTTTTAATGTTATTTATCTATGAAGGTAGTGATATCAGCATCTATATTTTGTTACAAAATAGCTGCTTTGCAATTTACTACTTGTGATTAAGAAGTATAGAAGCCTAAAAATGTACTCAATCAAAGCTTGGATTTTATTTTCAAATGTTATAAACATTCTTATTTAATGTAAGCTTTTTTTTCGTTTAACTCCAGTTGATAAATTTGCATAACTAATGAAAGACAAATAGCCTACCACACAACTCCCTATACTCTAGGTATTTGTACAAATATCTTCAGGGCTATTTATGTTGAATATTATTTATAAATTATGAATACTTTTTTTCCCTCTTTCTTCCTCTCTTTAGCCCACACTTACACTGTAGGCACTGTTCAAATTTCCTGCATCCCCATTAAATGGCATTTTTACATCTTATTATAAAGAACTAAGCCTGGTGGAGTGATGACAGATGTTTTTTCTAGCTTCCTCCAAACAAGAATGTTAGGTACGAAGTTCCTTCTGGGAGGGGTCTCTGTGGAAAAATCAAGATTTTTATTTTATCTTTTGAGTTAGATTGATATCATAAAAAAAGTTGCAAAAACAAAAATTGACAATTACAGTACAAATGTCAATACCATTTTCATCAGTAAGCTAAAAAATAATTCTACTTTTAAAGTTTTAAAAAATCATAAAACAAGTATTTGAAAATTGCATGTATCATGAGTAATAATTTCATAGGAATTTACCATCGAGGAAAGTCATTGCTTTCAGTTTATACTCACAAGAGATGTTACTTAGGAATCATTCATTATATGTAATATTTTAAAAAAATAAGGCAAATTTATGGTATCATACATATTAATGAGAATCTCAATCTATTTTCTCTATTTGTAGGCTATAATTAATAAGAATCAGAACACAGTAAAGCTATGTAGAAAAAAATCTTTAAGATGAGATTTAAAGCGTGAGGGCCAAGCAGGCTTTGTTTTAAGGGAAGACTACTTTTGAGGTTTACTGAATTCCAGCATAGAAAGCCTCTAACAGATTATAAAGAAGGGTCAATGAACAAACAGTACGAGTCTCTTTGTCTCTCTTTTCTCGTGGGATTTTTTAATTATTATTGTAACGTATACATATTGTAGTCCCTGAAACTTTTCCATTCTTTTTTCATTAACACCTTGGATCTTTTTAAAGTTCAAATGTTCGTCTTTATAAAAAGCTGTTTTTTCTAAAGATGAAGTTTGATAGACTGAAGTGGCTATATCTGTTCAGGCTGGGCCAGATGATTCCAGCAGACAATCACATTCTGGTCTCCATTTATTTACACCCTGCTCTTTCACAGTAGCACACAACAAATTAAGAGGTTTTAATCAACACGGGAAAGTTCTTTCCAAATCCAAACAGCTGGTCTGAATAATCTATTCACTTTTTATTTAAACAACCTGCTTTCATTTTTTTTTCCTCATGTATTGTTTCTATTTTCAAAACTACAGTGCCCCTTCTCCAGGATGAGAAACAGGAACCTCAATTCCCTAGCAGAGGGAAGTGTGGCATGAAATAAGTGTGTATTTATATGGAACAAATGAGAAAGAATGAAATGTTATTAAACAAAAGGGTAAAATTAAGTGTCTATAGAGAGTCCCAACACTTACACTATTCAGGACATACACACAGCAAAAGGACTGTTTATTTTGTTCATATTCAGCTCAAGGCTGATATTTTTACTTTTACTTTTTTTATTTTATCAATAGGTAAGGTATCTTCAGTGATATGAAGACACATGCTTTATTCTGTGTTTGTTCAGAAAAAAATTTTATAGCTATACCTATGACAAGTTAGGAAGGGCCTCAGGTAACATGTTGAATACAGCTCCCCTGAGCATTTGTTGGTTTTAAGTCTGTTTGAGTGGAGTGAGAGTCTAGTGTTATGACAGGCTATCTACTCAAGTGAATCATCTGCTTCCCTCACTATTATTTCAAGTGGATAATTCATTCTTCACTTACCATCTGAAAACATATTGATGCAGAGTTTGACAGGCAAAGAATAGCAACGAGGCTGCTTTTTAATGAACTCAGGGCTCTATATATACAATGTGGGACAAAATGAAATAAGAGCTTTTTTTTTTAAGGGTGATCATCTATTTTAGAGTCACTTGCCTTTCCAGAGCATTAGCATCCTTGCAGGAATAAGTGTTTAGACTTTCATGATGATGATTTTGAATGCTGTCACTCATGTGGATGAAGAGATTCTGAAAACACTTTTTAATAGTGTTTTCACTGTTAAAAATACCTGCCCCTCAATGCCCCCTCGCCAACAAGTTTTATAATGCCCTAGCTAGAATGTACAAGGTATTCAGTTTAACCAAGAGGTTATATAGGATGGTGGTGGGAGAAACCATATACTTTGAATCAGACCATCTTGATTTGAATCTCGAAACTAGCATTTATTAGCTGTAGGATCTTGGGTGAGTTAATTACTCTCTCTAAGCCACAATTTCCTCTTCAACAAAATGGGATAATAGTGCTCAACACATAAAATCAAAAGAAATAACACATATGAAATTCTTGACCTTGTACCTGGCATAGAGTAAGCACTTAATAAATTTTATTTCACCAAGAAATTTTATGGAGAAATGCAACTTCAAGTTTTCTGCAAAAACTCTCATATAGAATGCCATATATTGCTTTCCTTCAGTTAAAATTCAAATTTAAGCTGTTCTATATTATATACATATACCATATATATATAAAATCTTTTTCTGTCTCTCTATATATACACATACATGCATGTAAATATATACAAATATAGCCTATCTATCTATACTTTTTTGACTGCTAAAAGAAATTCCATAACTTCACAAAACTTGGATTTATGAGATTGTTAAAAGAACCACAGAAATAATATTGGGGTGAGGAAAGAACAAAAAACATTGACGGAATAGCAACATACCATATAATCATAACAATGGAGTGCAGTAATGAAATTTGTATATGAAAAATATTATTCTGTCTTTTTCCTGCAAAGCTTTACCTTTTCTGCAAGAATTTAATATCATCCAGAAAAATATTCTTCCTCAGTCTCCCTTGTTAACGTATTCCCTGGTTGCACATATAATAGAGGTACGATAGTTTAATAAAACAAAGAGTAAGTTGACATTGCCAGCACTTGGGTGTTTGTGTTCACCTGTGACATTTACAAGTGAAGACATACAGAGCCTTCTTTTGTTTCCTGGATAATCACTCAGGTGTTAAAAAAGAATTTGATTCAATTTTAAATGGCATGATTTTCTCAAGCCTTGGAAAAGTAATTGATGCATTTTCTTCTTTTTCCAGAGCTCAAATATACACACTGCAAAGTCATGTCTAACTGTTTAATTTTACAAGATTGAAAATACTGGATTTAAAGCTTAGGTTTTAGTTTAGGTTTATTCTTGGTATTCAACCCTGTCTAAACTTTCACAGGCAAATCGGAAATGAAACACAATTGAAACTAAACCAAGGTTTTTCTGCCTGCAAAGGGACCTTAATATTTCATTTTGTGTTTTCAGACTGAATCAAACGAAACGTGATTTTATAGAGTCCTTGTGTCAATTATTCCCTGAATTCCCTCTAAACTGGTCTGTGCATTCAACATGAAGCTTTATTAAGGATCAAGCCAGTAGTCTTTAAAAAGTACAGGGTTTTGGTGATAGACAGATGGTGGCTTTCATGATGTCAGGAAGTGTCAGATATTATGGTTGGCTGTGGAATGGTGGCTACTATCCAAACAGATTGGGAAACAGACAGAAAGAGCAAGAACACCATTTGTTTTATTTAGATACATTGTGAACAGAAGGAAGCAAGACAGAGCATACTTTTACACATCTTTTTTCCACTCCTTGTGAAAACAGTTTAGGATTTGTTATGTTATATTAGCCCTTTCATTATGCAAAAACATGTGAAAGCCAGAGATGCTGGTAAAAGAATTTGTCTCATTGTGATTTTCTATGAAGTTTGTTTATTTTTATATTTAGGGAATGTGATTTAAAACAAAAAAAACCCTTCCTCTCATTGAGCATGTTGGATCCTTGAAACAAAGAGGACCGATATGAGGCCCTTTAAAAATGCTATGCTGTTGAGAGAGTATGAAGGGAGAATTGACGTTACGACCCAGATGAGGGCTCTGAGAATATTGTCAAAGGTGCTTCATGAAGAACTCTAGACTTATTCTGTAAGGATTTAATTCATATTGGCAGCCAGAGGGCAGTATCAGCTCCAGACAAGTATGCCGAGTCCCTCCCATTACAGGATTAAAGCTAAGTATTCATCTAGTCCTAGACCTCGGTATAAGAGCTCTATAATGTATCAGTGGGGGTCTTTTTGCTCTTAATCTAAAAGAACATGGAGGTTTGCTTGCATATTAAACAAACAAAATGCCTTTAAACTTATTTTTCTGCTATTTACCTATATTCATCTATTTTTTTTTTCCATTCCGAGGGAGAAAACATTTTGACATTTTTGATGGGTTAGAGACCCACTGCCGTAATCTGCTCTACAGGTGTATCCCCAAATCATGCGAATTATATCGGAATCTTGTTTCCTATTGTAACCTCTCATATATTTAAATACGAAGGATCATACTAAAATTTTAAATAACTAAGGAAGGACGTGTGTTACCCAAATGGATAGTTTTGAGTTACACAGAATCCAAGGATTTGGGACCTGGAAGAACCTAGGAAGACCATTCTAGACTAATGTTTTTCACTCTGTGCTTCACAAAGTCCCAAAGTTTTATAGAGGTGCTTTAGGAGCTTCTGTGGGAAAAGGGGGTTGAGTGAGAGGTCAGGACTCCATTCCACTATCTCTTTTTCATCTAAACAGTGGGTAAATGAAGAACCTTACCAGCCTAGGGACAAACAGAGGCTGGAATCTTGGCTTAAGAGATGAACATTCCTTTAATAGAAAAGTGTAAAGCATTTGGCTAGGTCTGAGAATTGGGAATGATTGAATTTTAATTGCTCCCTGAGTTCAAACAAATGTCAAATTTCAGGGAGAGAAGTATGGGATAACTGTAATGTATTAAAGTAAATGGACTACACTTGCCCATACCCCTTTCCTCCCTGACTGCCCTGCTCCCTACCATGATTCGAATCCTGATGTGACCAAAATACTCAGAGGCTTTAAAGAGGTAGAAGATTCTGAAAATAAGAAATCCACTTTCCCAGGATTCCTCTGTCCTGCCCATCCCCCTCCAAAACAACAACAACAACAAAAACAAAAACAAAAATACCAAAACAAAAAACAAAAAAAAACCCAATAAAAAAGCAAAAGCAAAACAACACTACACAGGCAATACTTCAGCCAACAATGCCTAAAGCAGCAGAGGCACTTTTTTTGGAAAAAGTCATTTTGTGAATTCTTTATTGGGGAGTTTTGAAATCACAATATACATGATGAATAATATTTAATAGTTGTTAGTCATCTGTTCATTAAAATGTAAAACAAAACTCTCAAATGCTTTCTTTTGTTTCTTGAGACAAGCACATAGAGAAAATGCTGAGACACCGACCTGGAAAGCCCACCTATGTATGGCTGGTGGTAGGGGCTGGAGGTAGTCAGGAAAGAAAGGCATCTCTTTCTCAAGAGTTAGAGAGTGAATCTCATATAATTTCTACAAAGTTTTGGTTTATGCAGCAAATTTTATTGCTTTAAATAAAATTAATCCTTGTTCTACTTTGGAAAGGATCTGAACCACTTGACAGGTTAAAATTATATGTTTCCAGAACGTGATTTAAATATCTCTGGTTAGGACTCATCAACTGTTGAAAGAATGCTTGTAAGGAGACGTGTAGCATTAGAATATTTGCTGAAGCCATTAATTTATACCATGGGATTAAAATATCTGGGAGTCATCTTAAATCTTACTTGGACTTTCCAAGATAGGACACATGAATCTATATTAAGGTGTGGGCTCTCAGAAGAGAAAGCATCTGATATATTATTTATTGCTCATATGTTATTTCATTATTAAGTTCCAAACAACTACATGAAGAGTTATATGTCAATTAAGATGCCACTGCTTAGCAGTTCAATTTATTCAGAAAAACAGCTGGGACTTTGTTTCAGTGTAATTTTCTATGAAGTTTTTTTTTTTAATGTGATTTGTAAAAAAAAAAATCCTCCTGTTTGAATATTGAATGCTTGAAACAGCTAATTTTAAGCTTTGCAAAAAAAAAAAAAATCAAATTTTGACAACAGGAAAAAAAAAAACCTCCTTACTTTACAAAAATGGACAAAATTACTTGTTCAAATTGGCTGGCGTTAGATTCATGTGTTAAATCTAGAGCTACAAACTCCTGACCCAGTATAATTTTGTCAAGATCACATGGATAATTCTCTATGTTACCATCCCAACTTCAGTAACTTTATACACACTCATTGGTTTAAAACAAAATTTTAAAACACATGTTCTGGAATTATACTTAACTGTTGTTGGATATTTCCAAATCCCACATGCCTACCTGATGGAATGAAACTATTGTACAATTTGTATGTATGTGTGTTTGTGTGTGTTTGTGTGTGTGTGTGTGTGTAGATATATATAACTAGTAGATATATAAAACTAGTACATACATATATATATGTATATATATATGTACTATATATATGTACTAGTTTTATTTTTGACACCAACCTTTTCTTGAAGTCCTTATGATTTCAACTGCAGAATTTGTGCCTTTTCAGGGAGAAAAGGAGAATGATAGATGCTGACTGTCTCATTTCTGGATCCCCCCAATCTCTGATAGTGAGCCGAACCATGGTAAATTGGGAAGGAAAAAAGAAACAAACTCTGAAATTTCTTTACATTCAGGTAATTTGCGGAGATGACATATTAACTCACTTTGGGAGAATGACAACAAAACAATCATCTACATTCTTGTCATTCAAAACAATCCCCACCTATTGCAGAGTTTTACGCTGTTTTTAAATTCCTTTCTCACTTGATACTCTTGAGCAGTGGACTAAAAATCCCTTGAAGATAGGGACATTGCTTTAGTCGCAATTGTATTTCTAGTTCCTAAGGCAGTGCTAGGTGCTTAATTGTCTCTCAAAATAATGTTTGAGGGAGTGAAAGCAATTCTTACCCCGTGGTACAAATAACCCTCACAGCCACAGAAAAGTGTGGCTTTTTAAGTTGATACTATCGGTGTGGCTATAGGCAAGTTATTTTAGCTTTATAGTTAGGCTTT
>NW_006436282.1:9356618-9446820 GCF_000325575.1 Pteropus alecto | reverse complement strand
TGCTGAAGACTGTATTCCTTTATCTCTAGGAATTTATTGGCATCAAATGATATATATATATTTAAATACCTATATAACATCAGCTCAGTAATGACAGGACGATAAGGTTTCATCTCTGAAGAGAGTTGATAGCCTAACATGAGGGCAGGAATCATTACCTTTAGTTGGTCATTAATCCCTATGAAATATCCTTCCCGACAGTCGTAATTGCTCTTATAAATTGAAAAGTGGAAATATACTTATGGAAGCCTGAATATTTGTTTTCTGCCATTTCAGTGGTATGTGCAAGGTATTTCTAGAGACTTCATGTTCTGTACTTAGGCTTCTCAGATTGCCTAATACAGATTCCACACTCAGTTTACATAGTGGATAAGATTTCCTCCTTCATTTCTAACCCTATGATCAAAGCAACAGTCAAAACCCATTTCATGTGAATGTTATTCTGAAGAACATTTGTACATTTGCCAATAGCCAATCTGCTTTATTACAACATAATTCAGTTTTAACTTCTGCTGGCCTGTTTATATATCATGAGATTTTCTTATAAGAATAGTTTTTTTTCTTGTGCCATATAGTGCAAAGCCATATAGTGAGAGGAAAAACTCATATTCCAAACGGCATATACCAGGTTGTTTGAAAGGTGTTTTGTTTATTCGTTTTAAAATCATTGCTTAAAAACCATTTATTTTCAATTATAGTTGACATACAATATTATATTAGGTATATAATATAATGATTAGACATTTATATAACTTATGAAGTGATCATCCGATGAGTCAAATACTCATCTAACATCATACACAGTTATTACAGTATTAGTGACTATTCCCTATGCTGTACTTTACATCCCTTGGACTGTCTTTATAAGTAGTAATTTGTACTTCTTAAATCCTTTACCTTTTTTACACATATCCTCAACCTCCTGTCCATCTGGCAATCATTAATTTGTTTTCCATATCTATAAGTATGTTTCCGTTCTGTTTGTTCTTTTATTTTGTTTTTGTTTGTTTTTTGTTTTTGTTTTTTTTTGTTTTGGGTTCCACATATAGGTGAAATAATATGGTACTTGTCTTTTTTTATTACATTTCACTTAGCATAATACCTTCTAGGTCCATCCACGTCACAAATGGTGAGATTTCATACATTTTTATGGCCAAATAATATTCCATTGTATATATGTATCACATTTTCTTTATCCATTCATCTATTGATGGACACTTAGGTTGCTTCCATATCTCAGCTATTGTAAATAACCTGCAATAAACATAGGGGTGCATATATCTTTTCAAATTAGTATTTTGATTTTTTTCTGATAAGTACCCAGAAGTGGAATTACTGGATCATTCTATTTTTAATGTTTTTAAAGTACCTAATACTATTTTCCACAGTGGTTGCATCAATTTGCAATCTCAGTAACAATGCACAAGGGTTCCTTTTTCTCCACATTCTTGCCAACACTTGTTGTTTGTTGATATATTGATGATAACCATTCTGACAGGTGTGAGGTGATAGCTCATTGTGATTTTAATTTCCCTGATTAGTGATGTTGAGCATCTTTTTCATATATCTGTTGGTCATTTGTATATTTTCTTTGGAGAAATGTCTATTCAGGTCCTCTCCCTATTATAAAAAGAAAAATTATTTTTTATTTGCTATGAAGGCTAATGGTGATTTATTTATATGAGTATATATAATGAAGTTAACAGGTACATGTTTAAGAGACTATCCCATAATTAGTGACTTAGAATATTATGGTTTCTATAGACGAATCAGGTTTTCTTTTGTGTGTAATGGCAAATAATTGAAGGTCATATATTTTAACATATATGTGGCCAATTAGACTCTCATATGTTATCCCACTTGTGATCAGTAACTAACATTGGTACCACAGCTGGCCACATTATGTGCTGTGCAAGAGAAAACTTACTTCGTGGCTGAGTGACTGGATAATTAACTTGGTCACATTTGCAATAAATTCTGGGCAACTGAACCAACATTCCTAGATTATAGAACTTGAGTAATGTGATGATCTGTGGATAAGACCTAGTCTTTCTGTGGAAGTGGCTTTCATTTCACAGGAAAGCGAATTCCCTAGAGGTGTCTTTCTCTTCTTTTATAATTGAGTAGAAGAGTGAATAGAATTGATGAATCTGGCACAATGACAGATACTGTTACTCAGGAAAGGAAGACAAACCAAGTTAATCCATCTCTGTTTTATGTTTTATATGCTATTATACTTAGGAGAAATATACAGACTTCTAGATTTTCCAGCTTTGAAAATTATTAAAATATGTTTGAGTTTAAATTGTACAGGCATGTTTTTTCCCATTGCCATTGTCATCAAGTCAGCTTACCTGACTTATGAGCAGGATGAACTATTGCTTTTTTTCCCCATCAAATCAGCCATAATGACTTGTAACTTACTCATTATTTTTTATTTTATACCAAAAATCACCCTCTGTGCTAACATTTTTTCCTTTATTGTTTTGCTTTAAATGGGTTCCAATTGGTTTAGTGAACACAGTGAATATGTTTTAGATTGCAGCCTTTGAGGGTAATTATTTTAGATTTTTATAATCTTAAAAGAGCTGCCAGAGAAACCACATACATTTTTGGAAAAGATCAGTGATGATGATAAGAAGAGCACTTGAAATAATACTAGGTGTGAAGTCAGTCAGCTTGGATTTGAATTTTGGCTCTTTCAGAGTTCAGTACTTGATTTAATGCAGATCACTTAATTATTCTAGGACTCAGGTTCTCAGAAATAATAGGAACAGCCTCAGAGATATGCAATGAGTATGAAATCTATGTGAAAGTCTTTATCATGGTGTCTGGCTCCTGGTAGGTGGACAAGAAATAAATGCTTTTAAATTAATAAATAGATTTATATGTAAATAAAACAGGTGTTATTTTCAAAGACCAAAGCAAAAAATAAAATAAAATAAATAAAATAATAGTTATAGAAGGTTTAATTTCAAACTTATATCAAACTACATTGGATTGGAGAAGTTTTATCCCATCCTTCTTCCCAAGTTAATATTTGCCTTAGTTAGTTTTTGTATCACATCAAGGAAAGGATTAGAATTTTAAATATCCATGATGAGTTGGAAAAATAAACTGCCAGAAATGACAAGCTGAATTTTTCAATAATTTTCTTTGTATAACAAACATTATAGAGAGAGGATTTTATAAGATTTTAAAAAAGACTAGAGATTATGGAATTCTTACTATAAATTAGCAATGTAATTATAGTAGCTTCAAAATGTTAAGGAGAGTATTATAAAAAGATGAAGCAAAGAAAGAATTTATGAGAATTCATATTTATAAATCACCAGTTCATGAATCATTTTTGAGTATTAATTCATTTAACAAACATTGAAAACCCAAATGTGTCGGATACTGAGCTAGGTTATGAGAATACCAAAACCTAGACAGAACTAGTTCCTTGCCCTCACAGAGCTATGATCCAATGAAAAATATAGCCATTAAAAATATTTTACATATGTAGCAAATTTTATAGAAGGGAAACAGAAAAAGAACAGCATAAGAGGCCAAGGACTCAGGAGAAAGTTCTCTGTGGTTTGCAAACTAAAGGAATGGTGTTTATTAGTGATATTAGCAAGTGTTCACAGGTGTATGCACATGTGTGTGCATGTGTTTGTGTGTGGGGGAGGGAGGGAGAGGGGGTGGGGGAGAGAGAGTGGAGGGAGAGGGGAAGGGAAAGAAAGCGGGTGGGAGAGAGGAAAAGAGGGAGAGGAGGATAGAGAGAGAGAGTTGAATTACATGAGAGAATAAACTTATGTTCAGACTCCTGGAGATGAGAGCACATCTGCGGTCTGTGGGGAGAGGGAGAGAATAGGGGTGCTGGAGAGAAGATCAGGCTAAAATGTAAGGGCAAATCTTGAAGAGTCTTTTAAACCCTCAAAAGCATTAAAGATATTTGTTAAGGAGAAGCCACTAAAGCATTTTAAGCAGGGTAATAAGTAATATGGTCAGATTTTTTTTTTTATTGTTGTTACACTCAGTTTTGATAATTCTTATTATTTTTTAAGTAATATCTACTTTGCAACAACATAAATCACAAATGGAATGCAACACCTAGAGAAGATAAGAAATCAGTATTGCAAAGTATTTAACATGTTTAAAATATAATTTTTAAAAGAAAATATGTAATAAGAAAAGACCATAATATTCTAGGACAGTACTTCTCAAACTGTCCATGGTAGAGGACTAATTTTTTTTTTTAATTTGTCACAGACTGACATTTTTATAAAATGACATAAAGATGAATTACTTTGAAAATAAACTTAAAAACATACGTACACAATATAAGCCTCAATTTTTTATTATTAGATTCAACAGATATAAAATTGCATTTCAATAAATATAATCAGAACAAACATAATGGAGAAAAGAAAGAGCTGCAAAACCTACACTTTCAACGTTGCTTGTTGAAAGTATGTGTGGGTGCTTAAAATTTCTGTACTTGTCTCATCGCAGAACAATAAAGAAATAGGTCACAAGCCACATTTTGAGAGAGATTTGTATTTGGAATTATGTACCGATAATGATACAAAAAATGTTCTCTAAATTTTTTAAGGTTAAAAAAAATGAAAAGTTAAGTTCAGCAAGAAGCATTTAGATATCATGTAGAGAGGCATAGAACTAAAAATAATTCTGAACTTTTTGACTATATACTTTCATTTTTATCAAGGAATATTAAAATTTATTTTTTTTCTGGATACAAAATGGCTTCAGTGTCATTTTGCTGGTCATACAACCTACCCAACCCAGGAATATTATTACATTGACATATTCTCACACGTGGTAAGAACCAATGAGTTTGACTTTTATTATTGTCTAGGATATTATCTTAGAGTAGCCATGTTGAAAATCCTCAATTACTCCGTTTACAGGTACATTCTGTATTCAGAGAAGCAGGTAAAAGAGTGATTGAACTGCTCAATTAATACTAGCTTTTAATATGTTAGATCATAGAAAGCAGGAAAGAGGTTTAAATGAGCAGCCAAATGGATATATGGGTGCCAATAGAAGTTAAAACATTCATTAAATATAGAGAAACAATGAAATTCATTAATTTGAACATTTTTCATATTTCCTTAGGCATTCATTAATTTACTCGGTAATTCAACCCATCTTTATTGAGCATCTGCTATAAGCCTATGACTATGTTGAAAGCTGGGATTATAGAAAATATGACCTCCCTCCAGTGTGAATATTATCATTATGGGAATTGGGGGAGGGGGTACATATAGTTGCAATCTGATGGATAAACCATTGAAAAAGCAGTGTCTATTAGAGAAGTTCTGTTTTAAGAAAGAAACTCTTCTTCATTATCTCACAGGACTAGACAGATGTCATTGTGGAAAGTTTGAGGCTCTACAATATAAAATGATAAATATATGTGTTTTGGGGCTTAATACAATTTCCCAAGCTTATATCATTTCATCAGCCAGTATTCTTAAACTAGACTTGCTAATTTTGCTCTTTTCCTATTAGAACATTTCCCTGTCATTAGAATCTAATAATAAATTTGTTATCACTAGTAACAATTATAATAATGTTAATAAAAATAATTGATTTATTGATTACCTAATAAGATTCAGTCATTTTATAGTTTTTATTTAATTTACTTAACAATTGAGAGATATGCCCATTTTACAGATGATGAAATCAAGATAGTTTGCCTAAGATTATACAGCAGTTATGTCGCAACCTGAGAATCAAGCCCAGACGATTCTGCTACATCATTCTCTAGCATTAGGCCACCACTGTGATTTTTTTCTGTAGACTTCCTCCCTGATGCCCACATTTTTTGATTGGTGCCTGCTTCCTAACCCTTAACTTTCAAAGACTATATAAATCCATGACTTCTCCAGGTCTTTATTTCTCTGTGTTCTATGCTTCTCCCCAAAGAATCAGTCTGTTACATAATGTTGTAGAAAGGATGAACTGTTTTTCTAAATACTTTTTAAAGATTGCAACCCATTTCAAATAGCCAAGTATTAGAGAAAAAAAGATTTCTAAAAACTAGTAAGTCGTACTTTGCTTAATATCATAAATTTGGATAAACACTTTCATTCTCTACCTGGTGTTTGGCAAGCCTTGAGAATTTTAAATTAATGAATTTCTCAACTGCTTGCAGAGGAGATTTAAAACAAAGTTTACTCTCAAGATGTAACTTGAGACTGAGTTATACCACTGTTTTATTATTCCTAATGGCACTGAGTCAATCCACAGATATTTCATCCTGCAATTTTCTACTGTTATGAAAATGCATAATGTTAATCATTGTACTACTTTATAATCTGACCATAAACCAATGTTTATAGTCAGTTAATCATTGTATTACTTTGCTTTAAGTAATTTAGTATATTACCATAATGCAGCAATCTACTTAATGTAAATTTTAAAGTGAACACAATAAAAGTTTTATAGCAGTAATGTATTATTTATTCTAACCTGAAATTTCAAAATACAACTGAAGTTTGGATAGAGTTTAGATGTTCTGTGACTTTGGTTTCCTCTACCTTTGCTGGAAAAGGAGTGAGGACTACCCTAAGTTAAAGAAAACAAACAATTAGTAAGTTGTGGAGTAGCTGGCACTAATTCCAATCAAGTGAGATAATGCTTATGTTATAAATAACTTCAAAGGAATTTTTACAAACACTTAAAATTAACAGTCATTTCAAGACAGTAGAATTGGACATTTGTTTTAAAAACAAACATTTATTAAGTAGCTACTATATCTCAGGCACAGTGCTAAGTCCTCTATTCTACATTATTACTTTTAGTTCTCATAATAGGTCATGATAAAGATTACATTCTTGGGACATAAAATTTGGAAATCTAATAATGCCAAGCTGGGGTATTAGCTGAGATTTTTAAAAAGCAGTAAAGAAATCTGTAAATTTTGATCTTTTCCTTTATTCTTCATATGATAATAAAGAGTACGAATACTAAGGACATGTTAATGCCTCCCAACCACCAAAGTCTCAACAAAAGCATCTGATGTGTCCCCATAAATGGGAATAGATGATGGATTCAAAAAATAGAGTATCATTATGAGCCAGAAAAAAGCTGCCTGTATGTTGCTCTCTGGTCACCTCCAAGATGAATGAAAATCAGTTTCTAGATATCAGTCTCAATTTTAACAGAACTTTTGTAACATTTGCCAGATAAAATTTTGGTGTCTATAAGAAAAATTATCTGTGAATTTCTCTGTGATGGCTGCAGTTATGTGGTTCACTTGCATTTTAAAAATATTTCACTGTCTTCAAGTTAAATCTTTTCAGGATTATTTAGAATTTAGAATTTAGAAGAAGGCATTTTGAATATTAATATTTTTAGGTATATTTGTTCTATCTGTCATGTGAACTATATTTTAAAAAGTATTAACACAATTTGTCTTGTATCTTTTACTTTCCTTTTTAGTCCCTTCCAGAGTATGTTGAATATTTGGAGAATAAGACACATTATTTGATTAATTGATTGAAAAAAATGTTTTTCAATGCCTGTTACAAAATAAAATTTTCTCTAATGAATGTTTGGACTTAGGGATAAGGAAATGAAATAGTCAGAAACTGTTCAAGCAATGATGAGACCGTAAAATTTCTCTCACCATATTTTAGAAAACAGAAGGCAAATAGACAGAGTATTTAGAAAAACATAATAAGTTTAAGTAATAAGACTCACTCGAGAAAAAAGTTGCAATAGGCTATTTAATATGTTTGCAATAATGACAATACTATATTATACTTTAGCACCGAATTTTCTACTTATTAGTTTTGATTAGTTTGCTAGTGCCTTTAGAAGAAGCTTACTGTGAATACTCAGAAAAAGAAAAATTAGTAATTAAGAAATTAAACTCCTATATGCCATGTGTTTTTATTTCAATGCTTTAGTTAATAAAAATATGTATGTAGACATAATACTGATATTAATATTAGCTATGACCAGA
The DNA here is from genome assembly GCF_000325575.1 of Pteropus alecto. Lineage (NCBI taxonomy): Eukaryota > Metazoa > Chordata > Mammalia > Chiroptera > Pteropodidae > Pteropus > Pteropus alecto. The sequence continues at coordinate 9,438,839 of NW_006436282.1, read as the reverse complement.
GCAACAGTTGCCATTTATTGAGCATCTATTTTAGGTTCTTTTCATAGATTATTTCCATTCTTAAAATTGACTTTGATATGCACCTCTTGTATTGAAAAGGAAATGGACATTTAGAAACTAACCAGTTTATATAACTGATAAGTGGCAAAGCTGGGACACTAAGCTAGAATGGTCCAACTTGAAAGCATATGTTTTTTGGCTTATTTCATCCTGTGTCTCTAGTCACAATAGCTAAATTTGTTCTGACTTTATCCAAATTTACACTGTTCCTTCCAATATGTTTGCAATTTTTCAGTAGACTATGAAGATAGAGTTCAAAGAATTACTTCCTGGGCTGAATGTGGTCATGTCAAAATCAAGAAGGAGTGTGTAAGTGTATGTCTGTGGTTTTAAGTGTGCAAATTTCGAGTCTGGTTTTACATATATAAGGGTGAGATAAAAACAAAAATTACATGCTGGTAGGGATTAAAACTGTTAAGCTTTTGGAAATTGGCTCATTCCTGTGTTTGCTACAACCAGTCTGGTGCTTTGTGTCACACTTCCCTGCCATATGCAGGCACATTGGCTCTTTTCCTAGGGAAATTGTTTATTTTAAATCACACTCGGAAGACACTATTGGCTAAACAGTGGTTATCCCTGTTTTCTGCCATACAGAACCTAATTTTTGATATTGTTGTACGATTCTAATGGCTTCTTGTGTTCAAGTGACAAATATCCAACTCACACTAGCTCAAGCCAAAACAACAACAGTAAAAACAAAACTGAACAAATATTCACCACAGGTTCACAGGAAGAATTCTGGGGTAGCTCAAATACTGAAGGAACCCCTATAAAATGATGCTGCTTTGGTACTCTTAGGACAAACAAGCAGGCTATGTCTTCTCTAGGCTTTCTGTTTTTCTTTATTGTTTATATTTCCATATGTGTTCATCTTATTCTCTTCTATTCCCTGAAGTACTGAGGAGTATGTGTGTATGGAGGGTGGTGGCAAGGGGCCCCGTGGAGAGTATAGCTTCACACCTATAACATCTCAATTTAGGGATCTGCCAGGAAGGAACTCTCACCATTCCTATTCTCAGACCAAAAGTAAAAAAAACATCCAGGGAATGCCTCTGTCCTGGCTTTGGTGCCCTGCTCTCTCCTGAATGTGTCACTGTGACTAGGCCTGGTTTACATGCCTAATTCCCAGAATACTAGAATCAACACCTTTTTCCAACTCCAAAGATGGAGCAGGGAGAGAGCTGAACCTGGATGGAAGAGAAAGGTTTGCTTCCATAGGAGGGAGAAGAAAGAGTGCCTGATGAACTAAAACAATAGATGACAATTTCAGTCATTCTTTCACTTCTTTATATTAATTTATTTCCCACATCACTTGGTAGATAAATAACAGATTTGGCTTATAAAGTGCATTACCTACTAATTCAAAGTTGATTGGGGATGTTGTTGAAAACAACTAATTAGGTGTCTAGCTCTTATTTTGGTTTTCAATGATAGAAAAATGTATAGGGTTAGAATTGAGGTAAAGCCAAGGGCACTCACTCATATAGAAATTTTATTACTTCTCTGAGCCCCGTATTCCTTTTAGTTAAATGGGAGAATAATAGTGCCTGTGGGATAGTATTTTACATAGATTTAGTGAGATAATTATAAAAGTTCTTAGTTAAAAATTGCCATATAGCAAATACTCAATGCATGTTAATAGTAAAAACAATTAACCATATATAATAACAACAAAAGATCTCAATAGTTTAATTATAAAATAGAGATCGGAGTGAAGTTTTCATGTATTAATATATTCACAACAGGCTTTACTTTATAATGTATGTGTGTATATATTCAATATATTAGTTTAGAAGGTGAAAAGCTTATTTTAAATCCATATGAACAAGGCTTGTAGAATTTCAACAACGGCTGTCAATGTTAGCTCTGTTTTGAAGTTTTCCATATGACTGGCCAGAACTTGAACCTTTATAGTTTTTACATTTCAATCTTTCTTTTTAAAATTTTATTCCACATCTGTATATATATTGGAATCCTGAACCTAGTTACCAAAGCTTCCTCTATATGAAGAATATTTTATAAAAATCATTTTATTTTTAAAGAGTATAAGAATCCACATATTTTAAAGATTTTTAGAATATATTTATATTTTTCTAAACTCCACATAATTTAAAGCACTTATCTGTAAGTACATGGAAAGAATAGTCCATTTGATATTTATAAAAACTGGGTGGCGAGTCCAGTAAAAACAGTATTTTAAAAGTTAGTTTCATATTCAGAATCCATTGAATAAGGTATGGGAGTGAAGAATTAGTGCCTTTATTAAAATGCTTCTATTTATAAAGAAAAAAAAAATACCAGATTTTACAATGGAACATTTTATTTTGCAATAGACACAATTTTGTATAAATATAATTGTTGACCACCAGATGGCTCCCATATTTTTAAAAATTCAGAAACAGTAGAAGTTCTAATCAAAATAAACAGATTTAAAGGAATAAAGTCACATAACCTTTAAAAGTCAAGCACATGAAAATACTTGAAGTCCTATAATTTTTGGAATTTTTTTCTCTTTAAAAAAATGTATAACATATATAGGAACAACATGATATAATGTACCTTTCGGGGTTTTACTCTGGTCTTAAAAATACCATGCTATTGGTATTTCAAGATAGAAGAAAAAGTGCTATATAAAAAAACTGCTCAAAATGTCATATGATAGAATGGTTTTAGTATTGTCATACTGTTTTAAATAACACAAATGTCCTTTCTCATAATTAATATAAGGACAAATCCATATGTTTTTGTACTTATAGATTTTTCCCTGTGTATTATTGACGTGACATCTTAAATACACCACCTCTTTATACAAGTATCATTCCATGGTGCATTTAACAATAGTGTCACATTACAAATTAAGATTTCTTCATAAAAGCAAAATGATTTTGACCTGTATCAACAGTGGAGTCAATCCCTGATGCGAGATGCATTGTGCATCACAGCTCAACTGTCACCATTGCTGGTATCATAGTGTTTTGAAGGATGTTTTATACTAGTTTTAATATGTAAGCTATTAAGATAAAAGACCCTGCACTCGTTGCTCTGACAGCTTTTTTAAAGGCTAAGCTGCCCAATTTGTCTTTCATTAAAAGCTCTAGTGTAGTTTTGTGATTTGTAGTCACTGAGCCGTTGAGCTTTCAGAACACACAATTCTATTTTGGGAATTTTTTTCTTGTCAATAAAAAAGGCATATGCTTCAATGAGTCATCTTACAGAGCAAACTCACAAGAAGGAGTTGACCTGTACTTCCGCCCGCCACTAAATTTCCCCTACCTTTTCTTGTTAGCACAAAGCTTGCCCCTGTGCCTCATACCACCGAGAAACCAGAGATGTGGACACAAGGTCTCTTTAGCCCATATGGTTTTATTTGTGTTCTGCTGGCACAGTTATAGTCATACAGTAACCAACATAAATTTTTAGTTTTATTATCACCTCTAAAAAGAGACAGAAATGTGAAAATTGAAGCCAGAAGGTTTGTATCACAGGATTAATTAGGCAGGGCCAACTGGAGTCTCACTCCTCCTGGCAGCGAGTGCCTCAAGAAGGTGCCTGCCTTCAATTATGGAGCGCACAAAGCAATTAAAAACCCTGTTTCTTTTTCCTGAGGTGTTACTTGTTACTTGATAAATCTCTTTTTTAAAATTCTCTGGGGATCTGAACTGGCTTGAGGTGCAATCTACCGGGGTAGATATTCATGAAAAATTGATTTAGCTCTAGCCTAAGTGCAATAGGTTTAAAATAAACCTGAAAGGAATGAACAGTGTGTTTCTTGGCTGACATTTTATTGGCCATTTTTTTAAATGCACAAAAGACTAGATAATTAAGAATTGAGACATTATGGATCTTTACCAGGAGATATGAATCGAATTGGTCAGCTATCCCAGGCATTTTATCCTAAGTCACACTACACATTTGATTAACCTTTTTCGCAGGGCGATTTGTACAATTCTATGGACAACAATGTGGTGTGCATAAGTCAGAATTAAGTGCGTGCTTCCCAGAACCCACATCCCCTTTCTAATAGAGAATTGGCTCTATATGAAATTATATGTTTCTTCCTGATTTATGTCTTAGTCCAGTGAGATTTAAAACTTAGATCCATTGTTCTGTTTTCCAAAAGGAACTTTCCTTGCTTTTCACGGTGATTTTTGAGAATTACATTTTTTTTCCTAATTTTAGAACTATCTGTAAATATTCAGAAGTAAGCTTCAATTGTCTTCTGTACAGATAGTTTTGCAGACTGGTATTTTACCACTAGTACGTAAATCACCTAGCTAACCCTTTCCTCTGAAATATAAATAATTTAAAATATGCAATAAGTACAGAGTATAACTGGTACAATGAATAGTGCTCTACCAAGACATATGGGCTTAAGCTTCATCAGTGATCTCATACTTCCTGTTGAAAAGAGAAGCAAAATATTTTTTAAATCAATAGGATAAAACCATGGTTGTAAATAAAGGAATGAGACTCTTTCACTTAAAAAGCATATTATGTACGATTTAATAAAACAATGGCCGTAATAGACTTTGGTTTGTTATTTTCTATTGTTTGTATTTCTGAATTTAAAATGTAAATTTAAGAATGTTAATTATTATAAAAATATTTTACTTTCTCCTTTCCTGCTGTTTTCTTTCTTCCTCTTAAGTTTGAATATAATGTGAATGTTAGGCAAATTATTTTAAAAAGATTTTTTAAATAAAAACCTATTGTAAAATATTCTAATTGGTGATTATAATAAGAAAACATTTACAGCCATTAGTAAAGATAAATTTTGATAAAATATGACTTTTGAAATATAGATTCTAGTCACTCAAAATTCTCACAATTTCTGTTGAGATTATTACTTATGGATTATCTACCTGTCTACCTATCATCTAATTTCCACTTCTTAAGAAAAGAATGATAATTTTTGACACAGGTTTGACACAATATGTTTTCCTTCTTTGTGTTGTGATTTAATAGGTCTACATGTTTTTTAGAATAAAATGCTAGAATGATACTATCTTGAAAAACCTGAAAAGGTGACAGAAAATATTTGCTATTTTCTTATATTTTGGGCCTGGCTTTAAAGTTTCAGCAATAGAGAATAGGTACCAGAATAGAAACATGGTCTATTTTCTATTGGTCTTAGTAAAAGTAGCTACATTGTCTTTTAAGTCAGGGGTCCCCAAACCCCAGGCTGTGTACCGGGACTGGTCCGCAGCCTGTTAGGAACTGGGCTGCACAGCAGGAGGTGAGGGGCGGGCAAGCGAATGAAGCTTCATCTGTATTTGCAGCTGCTCCCCAGTGCTAGCATCACCACCTCAGCTCTACCACAGAACATCAGGCATTAGATTCTCATAGGAGCATCAGTCCCTGGTGCCAAAAAGGTTGGGGACCACTGTTTTAAGTGAAGCAGTCTAAAGTATGCAGTCTGTGACATAATAATTACTTCTATTAGGATGTTGGCCATGGGAGGGTCTTTGGGGACATAAGCTAATTATGAGTCTAAGGTCCTTCTGTTATCTTTTGTCTTCTCTTTTGAGTTCCTTACTATTTCGTTGTTTTCCTTAAAGTTCCCTAATGTGGTAGATTGAATCCCCAGATGGCCTTGAGATCTCACCTCCTGGTATCTAAGTCTTTATATCATCCCCTGGCCTTGAGTATCGGTGGGACCTGTTAACATAAGAGACTTCACTCCAGTTATTAGATTATGTGCTATGACACAGATAAAGGAATTTTGCAGATATAATTAGGTTTCCTACTCAGTTGATTTGATTTAAGTTAATCAAAAGGGAGGCGATTCTGGATGGGCCTGATAATTAGGTGACCCCTTTAAAGGTGGGACTAGATGTCAGAGACTTAAAGCAGCATGATTCTTTCTCTCCTGCTAGTCCTGAAGAAGCCACTGTGAATCTCACAGCTACAAGGAAATAAATTATGTCAACAACCACTTAAGCTTGAAAGAGGATCTTGAGCTTCAGACATGACCCAAGTCTCAGTCCACACTTGATTTTGGCTTTATGAGAACCTGAACAGTAAGCCCAGCTATGTTGTCTTTTGACCTCTGACCCATAGAAATTAGGATATAATACAGTTTGTTACATAGCAATGGATGACTAATATATACAACACTTTTCATGTCCTAGACATCTGGTTCCCAAATATCACTCAGGATGTTAATGCTAAAATATATTAATTGGTGTTACAGACCACACTGGGAAACTGAACAAATAATTGGGGACTTGCTAGAAACAGTTAACTAGGTTTCTCAAAGGCTTTATTTTTCTAATATGTACTTCTAAGTGAATTTCTAAGAAGAATTAACATAAGCAGTATGTGCAAAACTTCTTAACCATTTTTTTTCCTCCATTGGCAACTTAAGAAAGTAGTGTTCTAATAAATCTCCTTCAGAAAAGGAACTTTTGAGTCAATTTATCATTCTAGTTTAAAAATCTATTACCCCTCACTCTGTAAATTAGGAATCTGCTACTAGACCTGACTGAATAAATATAATTTTAATGGTGGTAGGAGAACAATGTGCTAGACATTCTGGAGTATTTTTATTTTAAAATAACATTGAAAACCACAGGGCTTAGACCAGAAGAAAAGTATCTCTATTAATGGAGATTTTAATAAATTCCAAAACGATTATTCTATCTACTGCAGAGTTGTTAAAATTCAAAATTATAAAGAGAATTTAAGTTTGTAATCTGGTTACGTCTTTGCTAAAGCCATTATCAATTAATCCTTAGGCTATCATTTTGTTCCCCGAAGTACGTGTCTGCATATGATAAAACACATAGGTCACAGACTTTGTCCCCAAGATTTTAAGCATGGCATTTCTTTTAAATGAAATGGTCGGAAAGTGAAAGATGTTGCCAGGGAAGAGTTTCCGTCTCTTCAGCAGCAGAGCTATTTTTCAAACCCGTCTTCCTTTAACCTAATAAAGTTCCCAGAGAGTCAATTTGCTTCCCTTACCTTCTTAAATTTGCTTGTTCCCACTGGGCCTTTTGAGATCATTGCCACAGAATCAATGTGAATAATTTCTATATCCTTTTCTCCTTTTTTATTGCCTCTGAAATCTAGCATATAAGTCTGAATGGTTGGAAAAATAAAATTAATGCAAGTGAGTACCAATTAATAATGTTTAACTGAATTAATTAAAACAGTATGTCTTTTACTTTATTTTCCCTTTAGTCTAGACTTTTAAGCAACCATTCATAACATTAGACTCATTTACAGCAGTTTGCTTCTTAAGATCTTTGTGTCTTTTTTGTCATTTACATGAGAACGGTAAATGCTTAGAATATTCTAGAAAGCATATCGTAAACTCAGAATACTGAGTTTACAAAAGTATCAACATTTTGAGGCATTCCTAAACTTCAAATTTATTTAAAACATCAAGTTGTACAAAGATATCAGTGTCTTAGACACTCTCTTTTTACTTAAATTCTTGATGATCTGGTATTGTTTTCAAATATAACAATAATTCTCCATTCCCTGAAAACCATAATAAATTAGAAGATATATTCGTCTATATGTCTATGCTATGATTTTGTGACATATGAAGTCCAGAGGGGACTTCATAAGTAAGAAAAAAATTGAACTTTGATAACTCTAATTCAGGATTTCTCAAATAAATCTGGAACAATTGATGTTTGAGCCAATAATTTTTTCTTCTAGGGGCTTGGCCTGTGTATTGGGGGATGTTTAAGAGTATCCTTGGTCTCTACCCTCTAGATGCAGTGGCTCCCCTTCTACTTGTGACAGTGTCTTCAGACATTACCAAGTGTCCTATATGGGACAAACCCTCTCCCAGATGAGAACCACTGTCTATTTATACATCTACAATTTTGAAATTAATTGGCTTCATTTTGATTTGTGGGCATTTGGTTAATACATTTTGAAGTTTTCTCTCATTATTGCTGAGTTGGTGCTAAGTAAGTCAGACAGCATTTTTGGTATGACAATTGCATTTTTGTTTGTTGTGTCTGATCCATGTTAACAATTAGGACACAAATCTAAAATCATTACTGAGTGAAAAGTGTTCAATGTTCCATGTCATTAAATGTATATTCAAGTATTGCTATCTGGTACTTATTTTTTGATGCACATATTTTAGCTTTGAAAGCACTTAACAATTATCAAAATACTGAGGATGCTTAGGAGTGTGGTAGTTGGCAGCAGTTGAGCCAGCACAAAAGCATATTTGGGAGACTCTTTGAGCTTATGGAAATGTCTTGATTTGCTCTGCTTGGGCTAGAAATGAATGAATGGACATTTGCTTGCTTGAAATAATTACTCCGTCCATGTTCCCTTTGCTTCTTTTTCTTTAACTACAGCAAATAGAATTGAGCAAATGTTTATGCACTAAGAAACATTCTGCTCTTGTTTATGCTTTTGCCTCCTAAGGTCTTTAGAAACAAATAATCATATATGCTTTTATTTACTGGCCATAGAATTTTAATGTATCTTTGTGGTTGCCTGGAAATTAAAAGTACAAAGTTCTGAAAGAGAACAGGATGAAAATCTTGTTTTGCTAATTTTTCTGTAAGACTTAAAGGGAAAAATAGGTTGGGAAAAAAAAAAAAAGTTGGCTAGTGGCTTGATTCATCCAAATTCAAGCATACTGACTTCTTCCGACCACAAGGAATTACAAGGAGCAGGAGAGGATGAATCTCTTCTTTCAGGATTTCCCTGGGAAAACTGCATTCATCCTGAAGAAGGACTTGCTGATCTTTAGTGTCACATATCTTTCACTTTATATCCTTGAAGTATTTTCCCCAAAGTGCCTCCCCACAGCACCAGGGTATCTGGATCAGGATGGCTTCTTGCACGTCATATTCTGTGCTCAGAAAGTTCTTCTCTTTAATCACCCTACCCTAGTGTTAATCCCAAATTACTAGTCTAGAGTCTTTTCTTCCTTGCATGCTCTTCCAGAGAAAATTTTTTTTTGCTACTCCTTGACTACAGTAAACCTTCTATCAGACATGCTTTCACATCTTTGAATCATCTAGTGAAAAAATCAAGGTACAAGCCATTCTGCTCCCTCTTAGGAGGCTCTTCTGTATGTGTGTAAACTCATGGATTGACATCCACTTGGAAAAGGCAATATCTAACTTTACCCCCAGTCTTAAGTACCCATAATTTTTCTCCAAAGCCCATCAGGCAAAACTTTTTCATATTCTTCATACCAATTAGTAGATATTTTGACACTGCTGAATATTACTCCAGGAATTCTTCCCGAAATAAGGGATGGTCTTCTCAAAGAATAAATTTCACTTTAGAAGAATTTGCCTAAAATTTGAAAAGACAGAATTTGAGATATAAAATCTTAAGATTAAATCTCTACCATAGATTCCACTACATGCATTTTAACAAGGTCATTTTGATATGTCAGTATATAATTTCATTTGGATTCATGATTCGGCTAAATTATTACAAAGTCTACTTTGTAATATAATGTTCTTTTGAGGTTACTGTGTGTATAGACAATGGACATAGATAGTGCCTAAATGGATGTTCTGTGGTTTGAGGATCCTTTCTGAAAAGAGTAAAATATTACTCACTTCATTTTTCTCTTCCCCTAACTTTTATACTTTCCCCTTCTCACCAGCATTAAAGGTAATTTAAATCTTTCCAGATCTCGCTCCTTCTCTCCCTCCCCCTCACCCCACACACACCAGCTTCTTTCTGTCATCTTTATTTCTTCAACAGAATCTATACTGTCTCTACTCCTTTACTGTTCATTTTCAACTACCTTTACCTCTAACAATTTGGCTTCTCTGTCAGTTTGCAAATCCGTTTTTGCTAAGGCCACCTTTGACTTCCATGTCATTAAATGTAACAAGCAATTATCAGTTGTATCTTATTTGATCTCTCATTAGCACTCATCTACGTGGACCCTGTCTTTTCCATTGGCTTACAAGTCACTTTTAATCTCCCAAATTTTCTTCTACCTTTATGAAAATATTTCACAGACTTTGCTTCTGGCTTTTGGTCTTCTGTCCAGCAATTTTCACACTTCCCAGGATTCTTTTTTAAGCGTCTATTCTTCCATGGCACATATTTGCCTATTAAATCTCATCCATTATTATTTGTCTTCCCGCCCAACACAGAAGACTCCTATTTCAGTTATTCATTATAAATCAGTCCAAAATATAATGGCTTAAAACAACTAATCTTATTTCTCACTGTATTGGCGTTGACTGAGCTAGGCTGTCTTGCATTCTTACTTTATATGATACCAGCTTTGGCTGCATCATCTGTGGGCTCAGATGGCTGAAACAGCCAAGGTGGCCTGTTCACATGGCTGGTATTTGATACTAGTTAGTGGCTTGAGTTTATCTGAGACTGTCAACTGGAACATCAACATGTGTCCTATGCATGTGGTTTGGGCTTTGCACAGCATAATGGCTGAGTTCCAATAAGTGTTCCAAGAATGAGAAAACCTAAAGGGAGGAAATAGATGCTGTAACTTCTCTTAAAAATACGTCTGTGATTGGGACTCCATCACTTCCACTACACTCTGTTTGTTAAGTTGTCATGAGGCCAACTCAGATTCAAGAAGGAAGGGAAATGAACTCCACATGTTGATGGGAAGAGTAATGAAATTCTTTGACCATTTTTAGTCCAGTTACAAATTAGTTAAATTTATTCTGTATGTAAAATACCCTCGAAATTCCCTAGGACCCCAAAATCTCATCTTATTATTGCTTCAAGCTCAAAGTCCAGTATCTCATTATTTAATCAGGTCCAGGTATGGATGAGGCTCTTCAGGCTCCTCTCGATATGAACAGCTATGAACTAGATGACAAGTTAACTGGCCCCCACAAACTCAATATGCAATGTTGAGACAAAGACAGCAGAATTTAATAGATACCTTCATTCAAAAAGTGAGGCAAATAGCAGTTACTGGTTCATAGAAATCCTGAAATTTAGCTGGACATGTCAGTTCCTTGATTATGGCTCCTTTTGGCTTTCTTGGATTGAATATGTCTCTTGGCTTTACCCACTGGGCTCCCGGTCCTCCAAAATGTGTCATCCTTTTCTTTAAGAGATATCCCATGTATGCCACTGGGTAGCTTTCTCAGGCTGTGTCTTGCTTGCTGGCAGTTGGGAGTCTCAAAGACCTGTTTTAATTTTAAATTATCACTGTTCTTTTAAAACAAGCTGGTACAACCTTGTAAAAATGTTGTGGGCTTCCTGAATATCAAAACATAGTTCATTCTGTTAGACAAGAGACAGAAATTTCTTTGAAAAAGGCCCTTCTCTACCTTGTCTAGAAGAAAGTTTCGAAGAGGAGCACTCTTAAACCTTTCTCAGTCTTAAAGGTTGTTTTAGCCACACAATTGATATCGTGATTCTGAGTGCATTTTTACTGGCAGTGCCATGGTGTGTCTTGTGGCATAAACTAGATTAGAAAATAATTTTAATAATAACAACTCCTTTCCAATTATTTACAGCTTATTTATTTGGGAGTGGGCACACATGGAAAGGGGTGACACCGGCAACCAATCTTAATCTTCAATGACTTAGTGACAACAGATCTCTTGCTTAGGGAAAAAGTACAGGATTAGAATAATCTATTGCTATAGGTAGAGTTTTCAGAGAAAATTGTAAAGCATTTTTTAGAGGTTTTACACTAACGGCACCCTCCCCCAACCTACTTGTCACGAGTAAAAAATCAGTGGGTGAATTTTTAAAGTATCTTAAAATTTCCTGAAGCATGAAGCAGCGTTTTTTAAATTCTTCACATCAGCTCTTTTGAAAGGATATCATTAAATAAAATGATTTGTTATTTCTTCTGTTACTAGATCAATTATTAATTTAAACTAGAGCTATATTTTTATGACAATTACCATAGATTTATAAACAAGATAATATCTATTACTTGATCAAAATTCAATGTGCGAAGTGTTGACAAAATAAGCTTAAGAAATATGACATTACTAATCACATTTCAAAGCACTGAGATTCCAAATGCTTTTAATCAGCTAAGCAACATCACAGTAAAAGTAAGCAGATTAAATGAAAATTTTAATATATTTAATGTAAAGAACTTCATATAAGATGAGCTTAAAAGAAAGGAAAAGAGGAAAATACGTATATTGAAAACTGTGGTACTTGGTTTCAGAGAACATAAATTGTCTTCTAAAGTAATCTATTTTCATTTATGTTGACTTGAATTCTATGAAAAATATTACATAATTGTTCTGATATCTAATATTTTTTCTATATGCAACAGCTGATTTAAAGCTTTAATTCCTTAAAAACTTAAAATTTTTAAAGTTTGATTTGTGACTGGTCATTAGTTTGGTGAGTAGCAGTGATGTGCTAGAGCTGACTCCTGTTGGATCCAATTGTGAGCATCTCTTTCCAATGTTTTGTACAGTACATAGGTCATGATAGGAGTGTTTACACAAAGGAAATAAGCAAACACTCCAAACAAGAGTTCCCTGTCTTCCCAGAGAGCTGATTTAATACACTTACCAGCAGAATAAGTTCGTAGAGTAAACGCATACTCCATAATTGAAAGTCAAATACAATACATTTGATAAACTTAAAATCCTTCAGTCAAAGTAAATTCAACTTGAATCAAATTTATAATAAGTTAGTTTAAACTCTTTATTCAATGATGGGTAGAAAACAAAACAAAACAAAAACAAAAAAACAAAGCCCCCATCAAAGTGATAGAATGATTCATTTTCTAAACTTTAATTTTCTCAATTTTTCTTTAGCAGTTCTACATTTCTTGCCCTGATTACACAAACAATTCCATATTTCAAAATTTTTAGATGAGAAATTATGTTTGTTAACTATTCATATTGTGGAATTGAGATTTAAGGCTGATTTACAATCTTAAGTAGCTTAATATAGAAGTAATTTCCAATCGAAATTTTGGATCTATAATAGAAATGAAGGCTTAACATAGGAAATCTATAGAAACTATCCAGTACTAAAACTGTATATGCTTTGTTTAGGAAAACACTTGAAATTTTTAAAAAATATTTTGTGTATTTATAGCATTAAATTTATTAGGCAGTTCTATGACTGTGTATCCTTCAATCTTGGTATGTCGTGTTCAGGTGCTTTTGTGAGCTCAATAATGTATGCATGTATTTGCATGTGTGTCAAGTTTTTCTCTAGGAGTAGCTTTCTATAGTGTATTGATTCTACCACCAAATATACTGTATTCCTGGTAAATTAGAGAACATATTAATTTATTCATGAAAAACAGCCAGAGGTAAATTTCCCCCAGAAAATGGCACAGTCTTCTGTATGAAATCTTTCCTTTTCATTTATGATTATAAAAATTATGACTAAAAAAGTACAGTATAAAGTTTAACAATTCCATTACTTAAAAATTTTTATTTAGATGTAATTAACATACAACCTTATATAAGTTTAAATTTTGCAACCTGTTGATTTTACACATTTCTATATTGTGCGATGATTATCATCTCTACTATGTCACATAATTTTCATTTCATTTTTGTGGTGGGAACAATTTAGATCTGCTAAGCAAATCTGAAGTTTACAATATAGCATTGTTGCCTATGCTGTGATCGCTATGCTGTGTATTAGGTCATCCAACCAGTTTTCCATTGATTGCAAATTTGTCCCCTTAAACAACAGCTCCCCAATTCTCTCATCTCCCAGTCCCTTGTAATCGTCAGTCTATTCTCTGTTTTTATGAATTTGGCTTTTTTAGATTCCACATATAAGTGATATGACATAGTATGTCTTTCTCTGACTTATCTCACTTAACATGTCCTCAAGTTCTACTCATGTTGTTACAAACAGCAGTGTTTCCTTTCTCATGGCTGAATAATATGCCATTGTATATACACATATACATGACATCTTTATTCATTCATCCATTGATAAAGACATTTTAATATCTCTTATGAACAATGATGCAATGAACATGTGACACATATAACTCTGAGATAATGATTTAATTTCCTTTGGATATTTACACAGGAGTGAAATTGTTGGGTTATATGGCAGTTATATTTTTAATTTTTTGAGGAACTTTCATACTGTTTCCACAGTGGCTGAACCAATTTATAATTTCACTAACACTGCACAAGGGTTCAATTTTTCCCACATCCTCAGCAACACTTGTTATCTCTTCTTAATGGATAGCCATTCTAACAAAAATGAGGTGGTATCCTGTGGTTTCGATTTGCACTCCCATGACAGTTGGTATGTTAAACACTTTTTTACATACCTGTTGGCCTTATAAATGACTTCTTTGGGAAAAAAAAAGTCTATTTAGTTTCTATGCCCAATTATATTGGATTTTTTTTTTTTGTTTAATTGTATGTTATGTACTTTGGATGTTAATCCTTTATCTGATATATGGTTTGAAAATATTTTCTATTATCCATAGATTACCTTTTCATTTTTTTTTGGATTGTTTCTTTTGTTGTGTGGAAGCTTTCAAGTATGATTTAGTTCCATTTGTTGATTTTTGCTTTTGTTGCTTGTACTTTTGGTGTCATATCTAAAAAGTCATTGCTCGGGCCATTGTCAAAGAGCTTCATCTTTATAATTTCTTCTAGGCAGTTTACTGTAAGAGGTTTATGTTTAAATCTTTAGTCCATTTAGAGTTCTTTTTTTGTGAGTGGTGTAAGATGGGGTCAAAATTTTTTTTTTCTTGCATATGGTCATCCAATTTCAACACCATTTGTTGAAGAGATTATTTTCCCCCTTTAAATGTTCTTGGCTCCCTTGTCAAATATTAGTTCAGTGTAAATGTGGGAATTTATTTCTGTGATTTCTATTCTGCTTCATTGGTCTTTGTGTCTATTTTTATGCTTGTACAACATGTTTAATTATTAGAGCTTTTAAGTATAGTTTGAAATCAGAAAGTGTGATGCCTCTGATTTTGTTCTTCTTTAATAGGATTATTCAGTTATTTGTGTGTGTGGTTCCATACAAATCTTTTTTTTTCTATTTTTGTGAAAAATATCAATGGAATTTTGATAGGAATTGTGTTAAATCTATAGATGACTTTGGGTGGTATGAACATTTTAATAGTATTCTTCTGAGCCATGAACACTGTATATCTTTTCATATGTTTGTATCTTCTTTAATTTATTTCACTCTTCCAGTTTTTCTCCAGTTTTATTGAGATATAATTGCCATACAGCACTGTATAAGATTATGGTGTACAGAAAAACAAAATTACTTAAATATATCATGAAATGATTACTACAATAAGTTAGTTAACATCCATCATCTTTTATAGGTACAAATATATGTATGTATATTTTTTTCTTTTTATGAGAACACTTAGAATTCACTTAACAACTTTCATCTATGTCATATAAAAGTTTAGCAGTGTTAACTATAGTCATTGTGAAGTACGTTATATTTCTAGTACTCTTATAACTGGAAGATTGTGCTTATGACCACATTCATCCAATCCTCCCTTCCCCCAGCCTTCACCTCTGATGATAATCTTATTCTATGATTTTTTTAAAAAAGATTCTACATATAAGTGAGATTATGTACAGTCTTTATCTTAACAGTGTTCTGTCTGAATTCATTTAGCATAATGCCCTTAGGTCCATCCATATTTGTTGTGCAAGTGTCAGGATTTCCTTATTTTTTTTGGCCAAATAATGTTTCACTTTATATTGCTTCATTTTATATCGAAACATAATGTTTCATTTATATATACATATATATAATTACAACTTTATTTATATGTTGATGGATACTGAGATTGTTTCCATGTGTTGGCAAATTGTAAACATTTGCTTCTATGGGGGTGCATATGTTCCTTTGACATAATGTTTTTGTTTTCTTAGATATATTATTAGGAGAATTGCTGGATCATGTGGTAGTTCTTTTAATTTTCTGAGGAAACTTCATACTGTTTAGTGGCTGTAGCAATTTAAAATCTTACCAATAGCACACGTAGGTTCTCTTTTTTCCATATATTTGCCATCATTTGTTACCTTTTGTCTCTTTGATGCTAGCTATTCTAATGAGTGTGAGATAATATCTCTTTGTGGTTTTGATTTGCATCTCAGTGATGATTAGTGATGTTGAGCACATTTTTATATACCTGTTGGCCATTTTGGTATCTTTTTTGGGAAAATGTCTATTCAGTCCTTCAACAATTTTTTAAATTGGATAAATATTATTGTTATTATTAGGTATATATTTTTTGCTATTGAGTTGTGTGTGTTCCCTTCATATTTTTGGATATTATCACCTTATCGATTACATGGTTTGCAAACATTTTCTCACATTTCATATGTTGTCTTTTGTTGAAAGTTTCTTTTACAGTGCAGAAGTTTTTAAGTTGAAGTTCCCTCCTGTCGAGTTTTGATTTGGTTGCTAGTGCTTTAGGTGTCTTATTCAGAAAATCATTGCCAAGATGCATGATAAGAGCTTTTTTCCTATGTTTTCTTCTAGGAATATTATGGTTTTGTATCTTATATTTAAACTTTTAAATCATTTTGAGTTAATTTTTGTGAGTAGTGTAAGATAAGGCTCTAGTTTCTTTCACATGACTATTCAGTTTTACCAGTACTGCGTAATGGAGAGACTGTCTTTTCTCCATTGAGTATTTTGGCTCCTTTGTCAAATCTTTGTTGACTTTATATTCTTGGATTTATTTCTGGGCTCTCATTCTGTTCCCTTGGTCACTGTGTCTGTTTTTAGGCCAGTACTATACTGTTTTGATTACTATACCTTGATAATATATCTTGGAATCAGAAAGTATGATGCTTCTTGCTTTGTTTTTTGTTATTAGGATTGCTTTGGTTAGTCGGGGTCTTTTGTGGTTCTATATAAATCTTAGAATTTTTTTCTTCTGTAAAAAAAAGCTTTTGAAATTTTGATAAGGACTGCATTGAGTCTATAGATGTATTTGTTTAGTATAGACACTTTAACACTATTCTTCTAATTCTTAAACATATGTTATCTTTCCACTTATTTATGTCCCAATGCTTTCTTTCATCAATGTCTTGTATTTTTTAGAGATCTTTCACATTCTTTGCTAAATTTGTTTCTGTCTTTTTTTTAAATTGATTTTGATGCCATTATAAATGGTATAATTTTATTTCATTTTTAGATATTTTAGATATCTAAACTTTAGATAATTTGTTGTTAATGTATAGAATTGTTACTGATTTTTGTATGTTAATTTGTATCCTATAACTTAATTGAATTTGTTGATTAGATCTGACAGTTTTGTGGTACAGTCTAGAATTTTCCACATATAAAACCGTGTCATTTGCAGTTAGAGACAATTTTACTTCTTTTTAGTTCTGTTGCCTTTTATTTATTTTTTATGCCAGAACTTCCTGCAGTATTTTGAATATAAGTGGTGAGATTGGGCACCCTTATCTTGTTCCTGATGTTATAGGAAAAGCTTTCAGTGTTTTACATTAAGTGTGATGTTAGCTGTGGGCTTGTCATAGATAGCTTTTACTATGTTGAAGTATATTCCTTATATACCTAGTTTGCTCAGAGTTTTATCATAAACAGAACTTGAATTTTGTCAAATGATTTTCTCCCATCCATTGAGATGATTATGTGATTTTTTGCCCCTTTTATTCTATATTATTATAATGTATCACATTGATTGATTTGTATATGTTGAACCGTCCCAGGGATAATTCTCATTCAGTCACGGTGTCTGATTCTTTTAATGTGCTTCTGAATTCATTTTGCTAGTATTTTATTGAAAATGTTTTCATCTATTTTTCAGGTGTATGGACCTACAGTGTCCTTTACTGGCTTTAGTATCAGGAAAGGTTGGCCTTGTAAAATGAGTTTGGGAGTGTTCCCTCTTCTTTCATTTTTGGGGAAGAAATTGAGAAGGAGTCATGTTAATTCTTTACATGTTTGATGAAATTTATCAGCGAAGCCATCTGGTCCTGGACTCTTCTTCATTGGGAGATTTCTGATTATCGATTTACTCTTCTTATTATTAATTCATCAGATTTTCTATTTCTTCCTGAATCAATTTTTGTAGGTTACTTGTCCTCTAGGTTGTCCAGTTTGTTGGCTTGTAGTTGTTCATAGTAGCTACTTATAATCTTTTGTAAATCTGTGGTGTCAGTTGCAATGTCTCATTTTTCATTTATAATTTTGTTGATTTGGGTCTTCTTTTTTCCTTGGTTAGTCTAACTGAAAGTTTATCAATTTTAATTTTCTTTTCACAGAACCAACTCAATTTGGTTCATCTTTTCTATTTTCTATTCTATCATTTGTTTTAATCTTTATTATTTTCTTTTTCTGCTAATTTTGGGCTTAGTTCTTCCTTTTTTAGTCATTTAAGGTGTAAAGTTAGGATATTTATTTGAGATCTTTCTTCTTAATGTAAGCATCTATTGTTATGGACTTTCCTGTAAACCCATTTCCCCTTTGTCCCGAGAATACTTGCCAGTGGAATTTGTGGTTGCAGCGTTTATCCTGAGATAAATTGTGGATTACAGTCAACCTTATCGCCAGAGTTTGCCACAAACTATCTTGCTTTTATATTATTTTTGCATCGCTCTAGTATATCGATAGTCTTTGGAAACAAATGACATCATTCTATTTGTAGCATTCTGTTTTTAATAGTGGTATTTTCATTTACAAAATATAGTAATTCTCAATTGCTAAAAATGTCAAATCCTAGAAAACATAGCATTCTTACATGTGGTATTAACACTGGCAGTGAGCCACACTTTTTTTTTCTAAATGGGAAATGGATTAAAACTGCTTTTGCTTATCTCATACGTTTGGTGTGTTGTGTTTCTATTTTTGTTTGTCTTTAGATCTTTTTATTTTCCCTTAATTTCTTCCTTGATTCATTGGTTGTGATGGTTTTGAAGAAGAATGTTTTTTAATTTCCATATATTTGTGAATTTTCCAGTTGTCCTCCTGTTATTGATTTCCAGTGCCATACCATTGTGGTCAGAGAAATACTTCATATGATTTTAATCTTTTCAAATTTGCTAATACTTATTTTTTGCCCTAACATATGGTCTATCGTAGAAAATGTTCTATGTGCACTTGAGAAGAATATGTAGCCTGCTGTTGTCTGATAGAACAGTCTATGTCTGTTAAGTCTCCGTGATCTATAGTGTTGTTTAAATCTGCTGTTTCCTTATTAATTCTCTCTGAATAATCTATTCATTGTCAAGAGTGGAGTATTTAAATCTCCAACTATTATTGTCTTGCTATTTAATTCTCTGTTTAGCTCTGCTTTTGCTTTGCATATTAAAGTCTCCAATATCAAGTGCATAAAAAAGTATAATTGTTATCTTTTGAATGAAGTGACCCCTTTATTATTATATAGTGACCTTTGTCTCTTTTTACCTTTTTGTTTGTTTATTTGTTTAAAATCTATTTTGTCAGCTATAAATGTAGCTACCCATGCTGTTTTCGGTTACCCTTTGCTTAAAATATATTTTTTCATCTCTTCAATTTCAGTCTATGAGTGCTTTTAAAGCTAAAGTGAGTTCTTGTAGAAACCATGTCATTGTTTCATGATTTTTTTATAATCCATTTAGTCATTTTGTCTTTTGATTGGACAATTTAATTCATTTATGTCTAAAGTAATTATTGATAATTAAGGACTATTGCCATTTTGTTAACTGTTTTCTGGCTGTTTTTCAGGTCCATTTTTCCTTATTTCTTTTTTTGTGTTGTGTTTTGATGTTTTTTTTTTTTTGATATCTGTATGCTTTGATTTGTTTACCATGTTCTTTTATGTAATTACTACAGGGTTTCTCCTTGAGAATAACATGAAGCTTTAATAAAATATTGTAAATTCATAACATCCTACTTTAAACTGATCAATAGAATTCCTAAAGTTTACAATTTTATGTCTTCTGCCCCTTGCATTTTATGTGATTGGCATTAGTGTATATATTTTTATATTGTATAGCTAATAATAGATCATTGTAGTTATGTATTTTTATTTTGTTTGCTTAATTTTAAACTAGAGCTGTAACTGCATTATGCACCACCGTTACTATATTACAGAATCTAACTTTGACTGTGTATTTACCATTACAAGTAAGTTTATGCTACCTTCTTATGTTTTAATGATGTTAGTGTCCTTTTTACTTCCACCCAAGGAAATCCCTTCAGCATTTCTTGGAAGGCAGGTTTAATGGTGATGAACTCTCTTGGCTTTTGTTTGTTCAGGAAAGTAGCACTCCTTCATTTCTGGAGAACAGCTTTCTATGTATAGAATTCTTGGTTGATAGTATTTTCTTTCAATATGTTGAATATATCATTTTATTCTCTCCTGGCCTGAAAAATTTCACTTGCAATATCTACCGATGGTCTTATGCGGGTTCCCTTGTTTAGAACTTCTTTCCTTGCTGCTTTCAAAATTCTTTCCTCGTGTTTGACTTTTGAAACATTAATTATAATGCATTTTGGTATAGCTCTATTATGCTTCAACTGTTTGGGGTCCTTTTGACCTCATAGATCTGGACATTCATTTTTCTCCCTATAAACTGGAAAGTTTGCAGCCAGAATTGCTTTAAATATACTTTCCTTTTACTCTTCTTTTCAAATTTCATAACATGGATATTGATTCTTTTGATTATGTCCCATCAATCCTGTAATGTAGGCTTTCTTTGCTCTTTTTCATTCTTTTCATTTTGTTACTCTGACTAGATAACTTCAAATGTCCTGTAATTTAGATCATTGATTCTTCTGCATGGTTAAGTTGGTTTTTTAAACTCTCTATTGAATTTCTCACTTCATTGTAGTTTTCAGCTCTAGGATTTCTGTTTCTGGTTTGTTTCTATTTCTTTATTGAACTTCTTGATCTGTTCATGCATTGTTTTCCTAATATTGTTTTTCTATGTGTTCTTGTAGTTCACCGAACTTCTTTAATCCTGAATTGTCTGATAGTACAAATACACACACACACACACACACACACGTATATATCCATTTCTTTAGGGTGAGTCATTCGATCTTTGTTAGTTTCCTTTGGTAGTGTAATATTTACCTTATTTTTTGTGATCCTTTGTTCCTTACATTGGTACTTGCATTTGAATAAGTGGTCTCCTCTTCCAGACATTACAAGTTTGCTTTGTCAGAGACAGTTCTTTACCAATCAGCTCAGTTCAGGTTACTGGACATGTCTGCTGGTAAAGTCCTTGGGCAGGTGGGGCTTGCTATCTGGGTCTATTCTGAGGAGAGGCTACTGCCTGAGCTCTGAAATTGGGGGAGGGTATTGGAGTCTGAGAACAATTGAATAGGACTGCTGGTTTTCTGCCTAAGTTAGGCTGAAGAATGGGTTCCATGATTTCCTGGGTTCTCTGATCAGGCTTCCTAGATAGGCAGGGTGGGGTATTATATTCAGAAGTAGGTGAGACTATGAATTAACTTCTCTGCCTGGGCATAACAAGAGACTCTCTATATCTGGCACTGATTTTTCCCTCTGGGTGATCAACTCTGTCTGCTATACTATCTGTTCAAACATTGTTGAGCTATATAGCTTACAGGTTGCCAGACTTTCTAGTTAGACATGGCCAGGGGCTACACTCAGTAGTGTGCTTGCTATGGTTTTCTGATCAGACTATACCACCAAATTTCTGCTACACGTGAACAAATCTACTGGTTAGGATTACTACATGGGCTCTGCAGGCAGGAACTTAGTCTGCTAAGATCTGAATGCTGGTTGTTGCAAGCGTCTCCCCTTTTTTCCATCACAGATTCCCAGTGGTCAAGCCTCAGAGATTCCCCTACAATCCTCATGGTGTGAGACCAGAGTGTGGCTTCCTAGAAGGGAGTCATAACATTGGAAAAGCTGCATGTCCTCCTCGGTTTTCTTTTTTCCTATTAGTGGAACTGCAGGTTCATAATAGAGCTCTCCATATTGTACTGTGCCAAGGGGAGGGGCAATGAAGTTAGCATGTAGTTTCTCCTCTCATCCTTTTAATACAATCCGTTTCACTCTCTGTGGTACTGTGGGTGTGCATCAGGCTCACCCCTGTGTTCTAGGATTTTCTCAGTAGTGTCTTGTCCATGAATACCTGCTAGCTGTTCTTGTGAAAGGGAGCAAAGTGAGGAATAACCTATGTCACCATGGTGACCAGAAATTAGATCACATAATTTTTATTGTTCTATTAATGTGCTATGTCACATTTGTTGATTTTCATATGTTGAACCATCCTTGCATTCCAGGGATAAATTACATTTGGTTGTGATGTATAATGCTTTTAATACTTTGTTGCATTCAGTTTGCTGATATGTTGTTGAGAATTTTTACATATATATTCATCAGAGATATTAGTTTATAGTATTCTTTTGGTGTCCTTATCTGGCTTTGATATCAGTGTAATTCTGGTTTCATAAAATGAATTTGAGAGAATTTCCTCTTCTCTAATTTTTTGGAAGAGTTTGAGAAGTGTTCGCATAATTAAATTTTTGAATCTCTGATCTTTGGGTTTTTTGTGTTGAGAGATTTTGATTACTGATTTAATCTTCTTAGTCATTATTAGTGTGTTCATATTTTTTCTTCCTTCCTATTTCAGACTTGTTTCTTGAAATGTATTCATTTGTTGTAAGTTATCTGATTTATTGTCAAACAGTTCATAGTATTCTTAATGTCTCCATTTTTAAAATTTGTTTGAGTCTTCTCTCTTTTTTCATGGTAGCTTGGCTAAAAGTATGTCAGTTTTGCTTGTCTTTTGGGGAAAAAACAAAGCTCTAAGTTTTTTTGTGCATCGACGCTAAATTTTTATTTTACAGTTACCATGGGCCTTACATGGGGACATCTCATAGAAAAAATAGTCTATTTTAAGCTGATAACAACTTAACTTTGATCATCTACTAAACTTTCACTCTTTTCCTTGCCCACCTTTTATATCTTTTATGTTATTATTTACTTTTTAATGTTGTATATTTGTTAAAAAAATAATACCTATAGTAGAAAGTCAGTGGAAAATTATTGAATGTTACTATAGTTAATTGTTTAACCTACCATCATATTAGACAATTAGTTTTCTAAGTCTTACTACGTATTTCCCTTTACAAGTTTGTCGTATACTTTTTTCATGTTTTCATGATGTTTAATATCTTTTAATTTTGGCTTAAAGAACTCCATTGAGCCCTTTTTGTAAAGCAGGTCTAATGATGATAAACTCCCTCAGCTTTTGTTTGTCTGGAAAAGTCTTTATTTATCCTCTATATCTGAAGGATAACTTTGCCTGTTAAAGTATTCTTGGCTGGAAATTTTAACACTGTGGATATATCACTTTCCCCTCATCTAGCCTATAGGGTTTCTGTTGAACTATATCC
This sequence comes from Pteropus alecto, assembly GCF_000325575.1. NCBI lineage: Eukaryota > Metazoa > Chordata > Mammalia > Chiroptera > Pteropodidae > Pteropus > Pteropus alecto. The sequence goes on along the minus strand of NW_006436282.1, from coordinate 9,415,508 downwards.
CTTTGTAGCTTAATGGGGGGTTCCTTTGTAGTTTACAATCTTCTTTTCCCTGACTGCTTTTAGAACTTTCTCTTTACCTTTGATGATTAGATCTTTGAAAAATCTATTTTTATCTTTGATAAAACAGTGTCATTATAATGTGTCTTAGAGAAGGTCTTTTTGCATTCAGATAATAGGGTGATCTATTAGCTTCATAAACTTTGATATTCAAGTCTCTCCACAAGTTTGAGAAGTTCTCAGGTATTATTTTTTTAAAATAAGTGTATTGTCCCCCCTTCTTTTCCTCTCCTTCTGTAATTCCAATTATTTTAATATTTGTACATTTGATGGTATTTCATAGATTATGTAGGCCATCTTTGTTCTTTTTCATTCTTTTTCTCCTCTGACTGGGTTTTTTCAAAGTTTCCATCTTCTGATCATTAATTATATCTTCTGTTCTATTGTGCTACAGATACTGTGTAGTATATTATATAGTTCTGTTTATTGAATTCTTCAGCTCCAGAATTTGTTTGGTTTATTTTTTTATGATTTCTCTTTGTTAAATTTCTGATTTTGTTCATAAGTTGTTTTTCTGATTTCATTCACTTATTTTCCTGTAAATCATTGAATTTTCTCAAAACACTTATTTGAATTCTTTATTAGATAACTTGCAAAATTGCATTCTTTTGAATTTCGTTAATGGAACACTATTGTTATCTTTTAGGAATGACATGTTTCTTTGATTTTTCATGTTCCTTAGGACTTTGCATTGTTTTTGCATCTGAAGCAGTAGACTTGTCAAATTTTACTTGTTATCTTCTGGTGGGAAATATTTTTACTTGTCCTGCTTATACCTGTTATTTTCTCCAAATACACCTGTTCCACACTTCTTGTGACAGAATTCTTAAGCTTTTATGTCTTCTATGGTTCTTATAGCTCATTAGTCTGTATACTAGAAACTTTTTTTTTCTTCAAAAGGTGGCACTATGGCTCAAGTTTGTGGCTTCCTCTTTGCCCACAGGCCCTGGCCTGTTTTTGAGTTAACTTCCCATATACCAGAGCTCGCTGACTCTTACACTTGGAAACACACATCAGAAGCTGGCCATGGAGTAGGAAGAGGTGTGGGGTGAGCTCTTAGAGCATTAGGATTGTTCATAGACCTGATAGAAAAATCTTTGAGTACGGTACTGATGATGCTTATGGGTATATTTACTGCTTAGCTCAGTCAGCAAGAACGGTATATCTTTAACGCCCATTGATATTCTTATCTGCGTCTTTCAAGATCTTCTCTCTCATCTTAGTAAGGAGGTCCTGCCTCAGTACTCTTATTGCTTCTGGAGAGAAACTGCTTTGTTCAGCTGTACCTGGTGCCACTTGAGTAGCTATGCACTCAATGTTCTCCTTTTTTCCTGTGAGAAAGGATACCACCTCCTGATACTTCAACCCTGTGTAGTGTTGCCTTAGGGGATGAGGATGGTACTGTAAATTTCCTTTACCATCTCTGCAATGTTCAAATTCATGCCTTTTTTTTTTTTCCTCACAGTGGTGTGCTTTGACAACTCTTTGGAAAAGTTGGAAAAGCTAGACTTCTATTTCTCTCTTGTATGTGGTTTCCTGTTCTAGTCAGGACTTTCCACATCTTTTTCTTGACTCTGGTGAGAAGAGTTGGGGCACGTTTCTTGCTCTGCTTGTTTGACAGCCTATACTGAGATCTTCTGCCTATTATCAGATTCACAGGAAGGCAAGATTCTTCCCCAGTATCTTGGTGTGTGGTACTGGATTCCACAACTTCCACCCAGGAGCTTTTGTTCATAGGTGGATATCTAATTCTTGTTGAGAAGTGGGGAAAATGAAGGAGAAACATCTTTTGCCATATAATGCTGACCCTGTGTTCAAAAATAATACTGATGTCAATACACAGTCACAAGTTTTAGGCAAGAGGTAGGGACCATTTAGAATTCCAAATATAAAACCATTGATGGAAGTACAAATTGGTGGAAAATTATATAAAAATAATTCAAAATATATGTATAGTATATAATTTCATTCTAAAAGAATTAGTTATTCACATAATTTTTATGCACGAAATGTTTATAAAAACATTGAGACAAAAGAAATATGTAGTCAACTTAAATCTCTAAAAGTGGAAATTAGTTAAATTTAGCATGTTTATATGGTGGAAAAGTATGGAGTTTTTTTTTTTTAAGTGGAAATATAGAGTGGGCTTTAGAATTTAGACTTTGAAGATAGGCCTAGCTTTGAATTCCAGCACCATCACCTGATGCTTTGACTCTGAGCAAGTCAATTTAACACTTTAAAGCTTAGATCTCTCAACCAAAATAAGACTGTTCACATGAATAAATAAAATATATATTAGCTTTAGAACAGTGCATCTTATATAATAAGCATTCGATGAAGATGAGGTGTTATGATACTTATTAATATTAAAATACATAATTAAGATGATTTAATAACAGAAAATATAAAGGCAGGGTATAAAATAATATATATAGTAGGAATTAAATACTGTATCATTATTTTATTTAATGTGCACATAGTCTTTATTGCTAAATATTTAAATGTTTATGTAAGATGAAAAAACATTTGCAAGAATATTATTAGGGTAATTTAAATTTTTTTCTTTTCACTCTTATTTCTACTCTTTAACAATGAACATGTATTACACTACAAAAATAATTTTATGATATTAAATTTTTCTTGGTAGGTTTTCTGGAGGAAGTCTTGATTTGGGTACACAAACAAAAAACTTTGGTTAATAAGAACTTAAAAATATGCAAAACATTTTTGTCAAATTTTGAAGGTGAAATTTAGGATCCTCTAAATCATAGAAACTAAAAATTTCTCTTTGATATGTTATACTTACACAGGGTTTGGCTTGGTTAAATTACAAATATCGCTTGTCACATATTTCATGCAGTCTTTATAAAAATTTATCTTTTTATAAGTTCTTACTATGGTCACCTTTTCTAATCTAAACTACAGTATTGGAGAGAAGAATGACATAAGTGAGAAAACTCAGTCTTGTGTCCACTGACAGCTCACAAGTCTGAGGAATTTGCTTACCACAGTTAGATTTTTCTTCAAGAGAGAAGGTTGAACATTAGAAAAAAACGATTTCATATATCTCCAAGGACAATAATTTCCTTCTTTGAGTTAACATGTAAACTGGAAAACACCATCTACTCTGCATCTTAAATTTGAAAAATTAGAAAAGAGTTTCTGAGAAGGGATTTTAAGAATAACTTACATATTTTTATTTTAATGACAGGAACAGTTTTCATAGTGACAACTTTGTTATAATTCATCAGGCCACTGAATTGTGTAACTGGTAACAATTTTAGCAATTAAATCCAAATGTCTCACTTTACAGATGAGGAAATAGGACCAAGAGTGATGCAGTAACTTGCCCAAGGATACACAACTTATGTTAGACTACTGGCCAGGAGCTACTCAGAAGCTGAGGACTATTTTGTTGTACCCCAACTTGCCCTTCCACATCATACATTGTCCTAATTAAGTGTTTAAAATCCAAGTATCTGCTAACAAATTGTGTGGATATCAAAGACACAAATTTTTGACTTAAGAGTTTTTGCACATGCAACCTCAAAACAAATACCAGTGCAAAACTTGGAGATGTGTTTATATTTTCACTCAATGCATTCAGCTGAACCACTATAAGTGAATTTTACACATGTAGATCCTTGGTTCAAATGCAACCACCTGACTCCTCAAGTGTTACCTATTTGAATTGTTTAGTGAATATCTTATTTGAAACTTTATTAGTAGTCGCCATCTGCCTAGTAATACTTTTGGATACTGGCTGCCCACCAGATGTTCTGTTATTTAAGGCAAACTGAGTATCAATAATTATATAGTTTGGGGATGTTTCAATCCACTAAACACACATTATAAAATTGGAGACACTTTAAAGCACTACTGATAAAAAATAAAAATGTGTAAATCTCATATTTTACTAACATTTGAGTCATGTCTGCTAGTCATTTTTTTTTTTTTTTTTACTTAGTATAGTTGGCATATAATGTTATATTAGTTTCAGGTGTATAATAGTGATTCGACATTTATATACCTTAAGATGTGATCACTGTGATAAGTCTAGTAACCATCGTCATGGTGCAAAGTTATTACAATATTATTGACCATATTCTCTGCGCTGTATGCTACTTCCTGTGGGTTATTTATTTTATACCTAGAATATTGTGCCTCTTAGTCCCTTTCACCTGTTTTGCCCATTCCCCCATCCTCATCACCTCTGGCAACCATCAGTTTATTTTCTGTGTCTATGTCTATTTCTATTGTGTGTGTTCAATTTTTGTTTTTTATTTCACAGATAAGTGAAATAATACAGTATTTCTTTTTTTGACTTACCTCATTTAGTATAATACCCTCCTCTAGGTCTGTCAGTAGCTACACCAATTTACAACCCCACCAACAGTGCACAAAGGTTCCTTTTTCTCCATATCCTCGACAACATTTGTTATTGATTTTCTGACAATTAGCCATACTGACAGGTTGATTTTGAATTGCATGTCCCTAATGATTAGTGATATTGAGCATCTTTTCATATGTCTGTTGGCCAAATGTATGTCTTTGGAGAAATGTCTATTCAGGTCCTCTGCCCAGTTTTTAACTGGACTTTGTTTTTTTGATGTTGAGTTGTAGGAATGCCTTATATATTTTATATATTAATCACTTACCAGATATTCTATTTGCAAATATGTTCTCATTCAATAGGTTGTCTTTTCATTTGTTGATGGTTTCCTTCACTGTGCAGAAGCTTTTTAGTTTGATACAATCCCATTTGTTTATTTTGGCTTGTTTCTCTTGCCCAAGGAGACATTCAAAACGATATTGCTAAGACTGATGTCAAAGAGTTTACTGCCTAAAATTCTAGGAGTTTTCTAGTTTTAAGTCTCACATTTGAGTCTTTAATCTATTTTGAGTATTACATGGTATAAATACATTATCCAGTTTTATTTTTTTAGCATATATCTGTCCAGTTTTTCCAGCAACACTTATTGAAAAGACTGTCATTTCTCCAATGCATATTCTTGACTCCTATGTCATAGATTGACCATATAAGTGAGGATTTATTTCTGGGCTGTTTTGTTCCATTGATCTCCGTGTCCATTTTTGTGCCAGTACAGTACCATTTTCATTACTATAGTTTTATAGTATAGTTTGAAATGAGGGGCATGATACTTCCAACTTTGTTCTTCATTCTCAAGATTACTTTGGCTATTTGGGGTGTTTCGTGATTTCATACAAATTTTAGTATTATTTATACTAGTTCTGAGAAGAATGTCATTGGTGTTTTGATAGGTTTTGCATTGAATCTGTAGATTGCTTTGAGTAGTATGGACACTTAAACAATATTGATCCTTCTAATCCATGAGCATGGTGTACTCTTTTTCTTCAATATCATAGTTTTCAACGTATAGGCCTATCACCTCATTGGTTGAATTTAAGGTATTCTTTATGGTACAATTGTTAATGGAATTGTTTTCTTAGTTTCTCCTGATAATTCATTGTGTATAGAAACACAACAGATTAATGTATATTAATTTTGTACTCTGCGACTTTACTAAATTCTAATTTTTTTAGTGGAGTATTTAGAAATTTATATATATGATATCATACAATCTATAAATAGTGAAAGTTTAACTTTTGACTTTACAATTTGGATGTCTTTTATTTCTTGTTTGCTTGCTGTGGCTAGGACTTCTAATACTATACTGAATAATAGTTATAAGAGTAGGCATCCTTGTTCTTGAAGGAAAAGCTTTCAGCTTTTCATCATTGAATATAATGTTAGCTATGGTTTGTCATATATAACCTTTACTATGTCGAGATATGTTTCCTCTATAGCAACTTTGAGAGTTTTTATAATAAATGGATATTAAATTTTGTCAAATGATTTTTCGAATTTATTGACATGATCAGATGGTTTTTATTCTTGGTTTTGTCTTGGTTTTGAGGTGTATCACATTGATTTTTAAAGACTGAAACATCCTTGCAACTGTGGTATAAATCTGACTTGATCATGGTGTATAATCTTTTTACTGTATTGTCGAATTTGGTTTGCTAATATCTTGTTTAAAGTTTAGTATCCATGTTCATTAGAAATATTGGCCTGTAATTTTGTATTTTTGGTAATGTCTTCATCTGGTTTTGGTATTAGGGCAATGCTGGCCTCATAGAATGCATTTGGAGGCATTTATTCTTCTTCAAATTTTTGGAAAAGTTTGAGAAAGATAGGTACTAATTTTTCTTTAAATGTTTTATAGAATTCACTTTGAAGCCATCATCTTGGACTTTTGGGAGTGTTTTGATTACTGCTTCAATTTTGTTGCTAGTAATAGGTCTGTTTAGCTTTTCTGTTTTTGTTTGTTTGGTTGGTTGGTTGGTTTAGTCTTGAAAGGTTGTAGTTTTCTAGAAATTTAACAATTTCTTCTAGGTTGTCCAATTTGTTGGCACATAATACATAGAAAAGTTAGGTAGTAAAAAAATGAATTTTCTAAATGCACTTAAAAAAAAAAGATTCCTGTTTAATAGTCTTGAAATAATTACATAGTGACTATAAGTTACTGTGTGTCTTTAAATCTATTTACAAAATATATGTATTCATGTATATATTGATATATTTAATACATACATTTTATATATGTATAGACATATATTCACATAATAGATGAATAATAAGAACTACTTAACTAATGATTATAGTATTTTTTGCATTTGGAAATGTATTTTTTTGATTTTTTAATTTTCCACATAATTAATATTATATAAGTTTTATAGTTTTGGTATCTCTGTACTTTCTAGAAAATGAAGATTATTACTATTTCCAAGACACTATTTTCTAACCACTTGGTCCTAGTAATATTTTTTAATTGTGAACTAAATGAGGGTCAATTCTTTAAACATCTGATATGACATTAAAATATAAAGAGCGATGCTGTTTTAATATCAGTTGATATATTCTTTATTTTTAGAGCAAGTTTTTCTTAGATAAAATGAAAGTCAAAATATGTATATATTCTTTGATGGTAATATTTATCAGATCCATTAGAGCCCAGGCTTACAAATATTTATCAAAAATATTTCTAAATGTTACTTTTTTTAACCATTGTACTTAACTATTTGAATTGATATGGTATATTAGTTCCCTAACAAATTGCAAAAAAAAATTGAGTGGTAGGAAGCATGCATATATTATGAAAAATGAAATACAATTTTAATAAAACATTCAACAGTCCTTTCTTAAAACTAATTCAAAACTTGAATTTACTTATGAGTTAGATGATTTATCTATAACTGTATTAAAAATTTACTCAAAACTGTAAATGTATTTTTAAAAAGTCTCCTTGAATGATACTTTAGTATCCAGTTGACAAATATTACACTTATTCAAACTGCCTGTCAAATTTATTTCCTGCTACAAGAAATAGAATAAGATATTAGTTAATGTAATAAGAATATTACATGCCATATTGAAAATGAATTAAAAGAACAATGACTTCAATATACTTAATTTTTCAGATATTCTCATTCTATTAAAAATCAAGGATGTTCAAACTCTCTGAACTTATTCAAAGTCTCAATTTAGATGTTATTTCATGATATTTCTGGAGGCATATGTTAACTGCTATTTCTCAATCATAAAATTGACCTATTGCTTTTTATATACTTATAGTCCTTCTCTAGTGCCATGACTGATATTTGCAGAGGTAGGATTTCCTGTTAGAAAACAAAGAAAACACCATTTATTTAAATGCTTTTTCTCTAATGTTGTACTTTTCTATTTTCTTATTCCTTCATTTATGACTATTTCATTAAATAAAAATTTATCAGGACATTACTATATGCAGAAATGAATGGGCAATAAGAATGAATAGTCAAAGTTCTTTCCTTCAGTGAGTCTACATTTTAATGGTAAAGATATGTATGCTATGTAGCCAACACACACATTTTATTAAATATGAAAAAACTTGTACCCTAAAATTTCTAAACCTTCTCATTCACACCATTTTTTCTGGATTTTTACAGGCAATATTGTCGATTTTTGACTAAACTGGCATGTATTTATGTTATATATTAATTGTATTCTTTAAAAGAATATATAGATATGTATATACATTTATATATATCTCTATCTATCTATCTATCTATATATATATAAAATGCCAAACTGATTTCAATTTATTATTGTTTGGGACGAGGCTAAATTTTTTATGAAAATATGAATCGACAACATATATAAATGGTATAGTTTATAGATGACCATTATAATAAAATTAAATTGAGTAACCTGTTTTAGAATAAACATTCTGGAGTGTACACTCTCAATTTTATATTAATTTAAAAGGTTGGCTGCAGGCAACAGTAAAATCCTAGAATGATAATTTGAAGTTTGTCACCACAGGTAATCTGACAGTTAAACTGCCCATACTAGATACATACATATACACACATAAGTGAATAGACACAGAATCCACACATACAGAGACTGAAGGATACACATAGCCATAGCAATCAATGTACTTGCCAGTAAAATAAGAAATTATTCTGTTAGAAAATGTTTTTTTCTTAACGTATAATTTCAGCATTAGATATTTTTATAAATACCCTCTGCTAAACTCAACCCTAATCTATATGCAATATAATATTTTAAAGACACTGTTTAATAAAGATAGATCTCCCAAACTAAAATTTTTATCAATAAAAGATAGAATATCCTAAATTTTGAGTAAACTAAACCTATATTAGGCTATTTAAGACTATGAGTCCGATTTAATCTGAATTTGACCTCTAAATGCATTCAAAAATGCTCATAAATGCACAAGTAGAAAGAAAGAGGTATAGAAATAAACTCAATTTACTTGGCCTTTCAACACTGTATAGTGTTCTATGAGTCATTGTTCTTCAATATAACTAGGAGTGAGGAAAGAGACTGTCTTATTGCTTCAGTATTCCCAGCACCTAACACAGTGCCTGGCATATGGTAGCACTTGGAACATTTGTTGAATTGGATCTATTAGGAAGCATACATTTTTCTTGCCTTAATTTCTTTTTCTTGAGGTTATTTAAATAGAAATCAGTTTTTTCTAGACCTCAAAGTTTATTATGAGTAAATTAGTTAATGCCTTTCAAAGATCCTTTGGAAATATGGGGTGATAGTTCATGGACTATTAATGTTTAAACTCTTTGGAAATAAGAATTACAGATGGGGATACTAAAAAAAAAAAAAAAAGTCAAAATGTTTGACCTGCAAAACTGTATAATGTGAGGTTTGGCTAATACAGCAACATTATTCTATTCCTTTCTAATTGGTTCAGCCCTCTCTGTTCTTCCAGGTTGCTGAAGCAAATACATCCTTGACCCAAAATGAAATGTTTCATCTACCAGTTTAAAGGCTGTTTAAAAAATAACGACTTTGCTTTTAGCAGTCAATGCTCTCCTCTAAAATACTCTGCTGATTCACAAAGCTGTCTGAGAAATTCATGATGTCGCTGCAATATCAGCCTGAATGAGGATAAAGTACCCATTTGGAGATCAGAAAATTTACTTTATTGGCTAAAGGGCTACTCCCCTTTGATATAAAAAAAGGCATTAGAAAATCTATTAAGGCTGAGTTATATTCTGCAGCCACCATCTTTTCTTGTTACAATTACTATTTCATTTTAATTGCACTGCTGTATAATTTCTTATGAAAAGATACTCAGTGTGAACTCTGAACAAGACTTTTTACTACAGTGGACTTTATCCATGGAATATTTTTCTACTCTTCCCTGGGTTATAAAGAGAGGTCTAAGATATTTATACTTTATGTGGTCAAAAAAGTTAGGCAATATTTTAAGTGTTTTCACTTTATATCTACTTCTTTTGTTTTTGCTATTGTATAAAAGGAAAATGGGTATATGCTTTTTTTTTTTTTTTTTTTTAGTCAAGCTGTATTTTGTAATGCCTAGTGAATTAGAGTCTGCTTGTCTTATAGGGACATAAGGGGTCTTAGGAAATGCTTTCATAACTTCTTTTAATAAAACGAAGATGATTTCTCTTCTTAGAAAAAATAACTTATGTACTTCTTAAGGATCTTTTCTATTTTGCACATTTCTTTGCCTATAAGACATTTGTAATAACTATTCTACATAGCCTTGCCAATTTCTCACCATTTCTTCATTCACTGAGCAATTATTCAACAGTTAGTATATAATAAATATGTGTTTTAAGCTATGCTGGTTAAAATATAAAGATAACATTCTCTGTCCTAACAAGCTCAGAGAATTTGGGGGGGGGAAAAAAACAGACATATAAGCAAATAACTTATGCTCCAAGAGTTTTGGGAGTGATTTCATCTTACTGAGATAAGGGCAGGCTTTGCTGAAGCTCTAGAATTTAGAAGCGAGCCTTGAGGGAGAGGACATTCCGGGCTGAGTTAGCACAAGCATAGTGTCATAGTCCAGGTATCAGCGAATAATCTTCTGTTGCTCGAGAGTAGCAAAATTGATGAGGCTGAAAAATACGTGTTGGATCCAGGCTATTGAAATCTGAATGAATAATTAAAATGTTAGATTTTATTCATTAAGCAGTGGGGAGTAATTGAAGGATTTTGAAGAGAGGAGTTAAAAGGTCTGACTTAAAGTTTAGGAAGGTAACTGATAGCTATGTAGAGGACAGGTTAGAAAGTCAAAGACAGAAAATGTGGAAGAAAGGCTAGGTCAACATTTCAATAAGAGAAAAATAGATATTTTGTTTTGAATTGCTTCCTTCATAGAGAAGTATTTTATAATTAATGTTCTAGGTGTTAGATGAGCAATTTTCACCAATCATTAGCCCTTGGTAATCTCAGATCTTATTATGGAATGAATTATGTTCCCCCCAAATTTGTATGCTGCAGCCCTAACACATTCCCTGTGTTTGGAAATAGGTCTTTTAGGTAAGTAAGGTTAAATGACGACCTAAAGGCGAGGCCCTAATCCAATACAAGGACAGGAAGAGACACCAGAGATGTTTTTCTCTAGAGAGAAAAGACCATGTGAGGACATGGAGACAGCTGTCTACAAGTCAAGAAGAGAGGTCTCACCGGAAACCAACACTTAAAGACACCTTTATCTTGGACTTCTAGCCCCCAGAACTGTGAGAAATAAGTTCCTATTTTTTAAGATATCCAGCCTATGGTAGCCAGAACAGACTAATATAGGCCTGGAGTAAAGTCTGATTGTCTTCAAATTCCATATGGCTTCTTTTTCTCTCTCTAGGAATATGGTTCTCCAAATCTGAGGCATGAGAAACAAGGAAGCATCCATTAGAATATCATTCATTCTCATGGCTATTGAGAGGAAAAAACGGAATAGATTAAAGAGATATTTATTCAGACAAAAACAACTGGAGTTAGAGATAAAGACAAACCCCTTATTTCATCTGAATTTCTTAATCTTTCCTCATGATTAATCTGCTGAAACCTTTTGAATATCAAGAAACATATCTGTCAATGAAGTGTGTGATTTTCCATCATGGAAAATCAGGTTTTGTGTCCTTTGCTTCCATGACTACATTGTTCTATTTTTCTTTTACATCTTGGATGCTACCACACTTGTCATCTGAGTTTTGTTTCTTGTTCATATATTCTAAGATTCTTGGACTTCTACTCCTTTTCTATATTTTTTGGCTACGTGAGGTCAATTGCTCCTAATATTTCTCTTTAAATTATTGTTTTATGACTGAGATTTATAAATGTACACTCTTATACCCTCAATTTTCATGTATATAAAAGCCCACTGGATCTTTCCAGTTCAACAGCAATGTAATTCATTTGTGCAAGTTTGCATAGTTGAGAAAGCACCTTCATATATACTGTGTTTTTATTTTCCCTCATATCAATAAGATATTTAGGATGCTCACTCTCAAAGAGGTTAATTTTCCAAGTCATGAAATAAATCAAATAAGCAAATATTCAGATGTCAAGGACAGAGATATTTAAACATGCCCAAAGCTTCAGCAAGCAGGTTCAAAACTGGTCTAAACACTTCCAAAATGAAGCTATAAATGTTACCGTTACTTGCAATCGGTCTCCTTTTTTTTTTCAAATTTCTTAGTTAACAGCTCTATCATTTTCTTAATTTATCCTATCATCAAGCCTAATACCTGGAACTTAATTAGCTTTTGTTGCAAGTGTAATAAAATGACTAAACAAATGGTTCTTAAAGTTGACTCTCAATTTAAGGTCTATACAAAATTACCAAGTGGTTAATTATTCCACATTCTTCATTCACTCAGGTTATTAGAAAGAACAAACAAAAGAACGAGGATGAAGAAACATCAATTTTTGTATCCAGATTTAGTAAGGAGTATTTTATTTTTGTTAAAGCCAGTGGGAAATTGTCAGGACTATTTAAAGAAATTTATTTTCAAAGTTATATATAACTAAATCCTTGATTTTTAGTACCATACAATTTCCTATTTAAAAACCACACAATTATCACACAAAACAATGTAAGTTAATACATTGCCTTATGTAGCCTTAAAAATTTAGGAAGTAATATTGGTGACTAGTGACCATAATATAAGGAAGATTAAACATTTCTTAATCAAAATAAATGTTTGTTCTGCTCTGGAGACCATTCCTTATTTGATCATCCTTGGTAAATATAAAATGTCAGGGCCATTATTTTTTATTAAGTGGATCTGGCATGGACATAAATTGAACTATCTTTTTTTTGGTGATGGGTATTAAGAGAAAATTGGGCTGAAAAAATATTCAGGCAAAATATATCACATATAGGTACTTATAGATAAGTGAAATCAATTTTTAATAAAACGTATAAATGAATATCTCAGATAATTTTGGTAAAATACAAATAACCTGTCTTGTCATACAAGGAATAGTTTGTATGTCTGGCTCATCACAATTTTAATTGTAAATCTCAGGAAATGCAGAATATGACAATTAAGTTAGGAAGTGCTCAATGGATTGCAGAATAGTAAATTTTATTAAATTTCTTCATAAAATAACATTGACAAATAATCTAATACAGAGCTGTTTGTGCATTACTAGGTATCACTGAAGGAACAAATAGGCAGCTCCAAATTCACTCAGAAAATGAGTTCTCCTAGTTCTCAGTAATTTACATGTTGTTCTGTGATATAATTTTAAGTTATTTGGTCCTCTCTACAAGGAAGCAGGACTTTAAAAGTATACTATTTTAATACACGCTAGGAAATCAAATATAAACCCAATGCAGAGGCCATTAGCTTAACATTTTAATATGAATTATAAAAGAAATTTGAATAAAGAAATACTGATAGAAAAATAGAATAATTTAATAAATGATATAAACTAGAAGATTTGGGGAAAAAATAAGTGCATTTCTTGAGATTTATCTACTTTTTATTTAACTGGCCTGATATCTGATTGTGTCAAAAGACTCAAATACCATCCGTTTTGTACGATGTGCTAGGTGATAACTATGCATATGTGCTTGCCTTTTTGTATAAGGTGAGGAGGTCCAAGGATAGCAATATCCAACCTACTCTCACCCATAACAGGTATAATATGGTATGTTACATTTAATAATTTAGGTATAATAGATATTTTACACCATGACATTTGTAAACATCATCTACCACTGTTTAAAAAGTGAACTAAACCAATCTAAATTCACCTCTGTCTCTCATCAGATATCCATAAATTTGGAAAAATCACATTGATGTGGTTTCCCAAATGCACAGACAGCAATACTGCACTAATTCTTTACAAGACTTACGTGTGTAATACTCTGGGGTATTTATTACAGCTTTTAGAATGTTGTGACACTCATTTGAAGCTGAAGAGTAAATGTAAATTCAAAACATAGTTGCATTATCTGCCATTCACATCACTCATTTTTCTTAAATAGGCACAGATATGCTAACGTATATATATTTTCTCACAGAAAGTATAAAAGCTATGATTCTAAAATTTGGATCACTAGCCTAGTTACCTCAAACTAAAAATTTATTTAAATCTTAATTGTTCTTGAACTTACCTTAAAAGTATAAACACAGATAAGGATGCTTCTGGATGTCATAGCAGTCCCTGATTCTAAGAGTTATTTGGAGCAGTTACATTCTAGAATCACTCTTTGCACTTTTATGTTTTGATGTGTTATCTGAAGGAGATAATATGCATTGTTATGGACTGAAGTCAGGGCATCTAGAGAGGTTTTCAGTAAGGTGTCTAGAAAGTAAATTAGAAAGAGTAAATCTTCATTGAATCAAGTATGGAATTTAACTTGGAGATCAGTTTCTATTTACTTGAGAACTAGCATTGTTGTAGTGTAAAAGCTAAGAACTTTGGAGTTAGATTTGGGTTTTAATTCTAGCATTGTCTTTTATTAGCTATATGGTCATTAGGGAAGTCACTCAAAACTCTTTCAGTTGCCTTATAATTAAATTTGGGTAAATACCAAATATGCCAAAATATAGCTACAGGTTGATCACGCTTGTCTGATATCAGGTAATTTTTACATTACTCCATGCTCTAAATTTTTTTTTTTAATTTTGCACATTTTTATACACTTTGAGTAAAATTTAGTTTAGTTCCTCTATATAGATAATAACTTTAACATTTAAAAAAATCACTAAACTTTCTATTTTCTATACTAATTTTTGATGAGATATTTTAATTCTTTTTAGGGGGAGTAATTTAAAGAGTAAATTCTATTTAAAAATGATTCAATTTACCGTTCTTATGGAGAGAGAGAGGGGCATCTAGATTTCAGAGTATGACCTTCAGGACCAAAGTTTCATTAATTTTAGTGCCAAGGGAATGGTGGCAGTGTGGGAAGGAGCCTTAACCCCAGACTCTGGTAATTTTTGATGACCAATTCTTAACCACTCCCATCTCAGTTTCTCTGACTATAAAAGGGTATTTACCATTTTTTTAAGCAGGATATAAAGATTAATTAGTTAAGATTGCAACATTTTATGCTTTAACCATAAAATGTTGTATGAAATAACAGGATAAATATTAATAATATCCTCTTAGAAGTACACAGACAGCCATAGTAAGGTAACAAAGAAAAATAAATTTCAGTGCTTGGTATAAAATTGAAAATCACTAATGGAATAAAAGTTTGTTCATGCTGGGAGCAGTGTTGCATTATGTATAATGTAATACCAGGTCATTTTCAATTGTTTTAATTGCCACGAGCAACTGATCTTTAGAGCTGTTCCTGACAAGCTCTTGCACGGCCCTAATGATCATAAAACAGTGCCAAAGACCAGCATTATCCCCTCTTGAACATTAAATGGTATCGACCTCCTTCACTGGGTCCATCACTCAACAGAATCCTTAAAGTAATTCATGACACAATTAACATTAATTAACTTTACAAAACCCCCTCCAAACGCTCTGCCATTTTAAGACTTCAAAAATACCGAAGAAAGTAAAGAACAACTAACAAAAAGTTATGAATCCCCTTGTGAAAACCATCAATTAGGGTAAGTAAAAGATTCCTAAATTTTTATAACCCTTATTTATTACTTGCCGCTCCTGATAAGTTTATCCTGTGCAAAGATATCTCTAAAGCCACTCAGTACTAAAAGAACCATTCATCTCTGTACTTCACATCCACTTTAAAACTGAGAGTGGCAGCTTCCAAATTCATGTCAAAGTAAATGGGAGTCACAAGTGATTACTGGATCCTACAGAAATACAAACCAAATACCTCTCAGATATGCAAGAAAGAACTGGGCCTCATTTTTCTCATCTCCATTTCTAGAGAACTCTCCAGGAATGGTATTTCTGTCTTAAATTGCAAGTGGTTAACACAAACTTTCTCTAGAATTTCAACAAGAATCTACCATTCATTATGCGTGACTTTTTACATTTATGATCCATTTAACCATCATTAAATCTGTAAAATAAATATTTTGATAATTTTAACCTTGCTAATGCTTGCCTTTATTCCAATCACCTGAAAGTAATTGCTTAATAGTAATAGAGTTGACGCTCAAATCTTTTTAAACCTGAACCTATACCCTACTTGTTATAAAGGTAGCAAAGCTGAACCTTCACTGTACGCAAAGCATGAGAGTAACTAGATATGGGAGGAGGTTCACTGAAGTATATCACAGAGCATTAGCCCTTAAAGAAAAAACAAATTTTTGTTTGTTCGTTTTCCCTAGGTAATAGCCTGAGGGAGAGAGGGCTAGAGAGAACTGGTATATGTATTCAATAAGTTTACTACCAGTATCATCAGGTAGCTCAAAATTGTCCTGGAAGGGGTCTTTCTTGTTCCTCTCAGATTTAAAATTTTAAAAGAAGGCCAGTCCTTATTCTGTATATACCAGTCATAAGTGACCAAGAATAATGAAATCTTGTTTTTCTAGTACAGTACTTACAATATTTCTTGTGGAACTTCACTCACATCTTTGGATTCTATACCCTTACTTTTTAAAGTACCTTTGAACAGGTTTATACAAGAACAAACTTTTGTCATTATTTTATTGGGTCTGTCAAAAACTGGTATCAAATCCATGATCATTTTCCAGGAAACTCAAGATTTAGAATTATATATTTCTAGTTACATTCAAATAAACTCCTTTTCTATTATAAGATTCTTGTTCTCCAAAACTAATTTTAGCCTCTCTGTGGTAGCAAAGTTTCTTTATAAAATCCAGGTGTGGTATATGAACATCTCCAAAAGTTATTCTGGTTGTCATAGAACACAGTAAAAAGCAAAACAAAAATCTTAGAAATGAAAATAGAAACTATATTGTACACCAAATACTCAGATAAAGATGTACAGCAAGCTGTAAAAATATTTCTGGGTTGATGACTTTGTGTCAGCTTTTGAAGAAAGATTGTGGCTTATACAGTGGTATTTGTTTTCCTCCATGCATTTGATCCACACATTGTTATTTTGAATATTTTTTTTCCTAACAGAATATCTTAACCCTGTTTAAGTACTCTGGCCAATGCATGCATGCAGGCAATAAATAATAGGCTTGAGAACAGCTCAAGGTAGAAATTTTAACTCTTACGTTTAGGAATTCTAATTTTTCAATGTTTTTCATCCTAGACATGGGACACAATACAGCAAATGTTTCATTAAGATTTAAACAAGTTGGTAGATTTTATAATCCTTAGTCTATGATCTTAAATTTTATATTGATTGATGCGTACATCTCACATCCTAAAGAATGCCTTAAGCTGTTTAGATAGTAGGAATAAGTGATTACTAAGACCCAGCCTCTTTTGGGAAATCGGCAACATGTAAACAATAGCTACAATACAAAGTAGTAAGTACGGTGATAGCAATATCATGATTACATAGTGACATGAGATCTTAATTCAGCCCAGGGTGGACAGCTTTCTATTGGAATTGTGTCTTACAATTTGGAAGGTAAATGTGTAAGGACAGAAGGCCTGTTACAGTTTTGCTCTGAGAAAAAGGGGATTGTAAGAATACTTGAGAACTGATATTCTCCTAAGTAATTTCTTTTTCAAATAGTATTGGTAATCATGGCTAGCTCCAATAATTCAATAGGAAATTCTACTTGCAAAGAATATTTGCTTCCCTTCAAACTAAAGGATGCCAGGATGTTTAGGAAGTCATGATCTGAGACCAATCATTACCCTTCCTTCTGCTATTTCTTCCCAAGTTGGGAACATGCGAGTTTATAAGGCTTCTCCTAGGCAGTTAGTGGACACATACTCAGGCAGCCTCTGTTATTTTACTTCATGGTATTGTAATAGAATCAGAAACCATTCCATACTTCCATCTTAAACTTCACAGTTCAAATCATTAGAGTAAGAATCATCCATCCATTTTATTCATTAAGCATGTTTGAGCGGTGATACAAAAGATGGGAAAACAAAATGACTCACCTCAAGATGAGCATGCCCTAGCGGAACACATAGACATATAAAGAGATAATAATGCATTACAAAATAGCTCTTGGTGCAAACATTTACAAAAGACTGTGGGATTAGACTTTTCTAGGGATTATAGAAAACTGCTTTGAATAGTCCCAATAGGGACTATTAAAGATGGAAAGATGTTAACAATAAAAATGAGAAGAGAATTTTAGGCATATGAAGCAGCCAATGAAAAAGCCAGAGATATTAAAATGCACAGTTCCCTCAGAGAACTTGGATTATAATGTGTGCATAGAAAATAGTTTTATGGTGGGAGAGGAGAGTATAATATCTGCAATTAAGTTTTGAAGGCTCTTTTATGCTATCATAAAATGATTGGACTTTATCTTGAGGGCAATGAAGAGTGAAGAGTTTTTTAAAATAGGAAGTAATTCTGTCAGATGTCTTTTAAAAAAAAATGTCCTGAAAGATTGTGGGGGTGGGATGGCAGTCCAGTGTAAAGTCTATTGCACTGGAGCTTTGGAAGTTGTAAAAATCTAAACAAGCGTTAGGACTTCCAGTTTTTTGGTTACACATGTAAGGAACTTGGAAGTCAAACATCCTAACAAGTAAAAAGATAAACACAGAACAGACTACAAGTGAAAACCTCTTTGGGAAGCAGTGCCATTATAAGAAAACCTAAACTGTAATTGAAGAATTGCTGGAGGCTCAATGTAGACAAGCCTGAATTAAAAACTCTAGGAGAATGCAGTTATACATAGGGGAGCCCTCACAATATTGTGAGATTTACCTCCAGGAGCTCAACTTGATTCTTACAGTAAATATCAGAGATAAATCCAGCAGGGGAATGGAAAAGGGAACATTTCGAAATACATCAGCATGCTCTCTTCTTTATAATAAGACCTGCCTCAGGAGAAACTAGTTAATCAGAGCCTAACCTGCTAGGATATTTTCAGCCCCTAATGGACCTGGGAGAAGGGAGATACCCAACTCCAGGCCATGCTAGCTATCCTATCCTACCTAATAGGGAAAAATAATTGAAAATTCTTGTGATGTTCACAGTCCAGTGACATAGGCTCACTAAAAGACTAATCACTAATTATAGAACTACAGAATGCTTCTCTTCCACTCACACCTTACCACAACATTGCTAAAAGTCTCTTTATAGCAGTTTCTTTTACCCAGTATATTATATCTGGCTATTGTGAAAATAATCACAAGGCATACCAAACTGCAAAAAAAAACAAAATTGGAAAAGACAGAGTAAGTATTAGAACCAGACATGGTAGGGGTATTGGAATGACCAGGCCAGGAATTTAAAACAACTCTGATAAATATGCTAATGGATAAAGTAGATAGCATGTAAGAACAGATGGGCAATATAAGCAGAGATGAAAATCCTAAGAAAGAACCATAAAGAATGCTAGAGATCAAAAACACTGTAACAAATAAAGAATGCCTTTGATGGGCTTATTTACAGATGAAATGGCGGAAAAAAATTCTCTGAACTTCATATATTGATAAAAATCTCTGAAATTAAAAAGCAAAGAGAACACTGAACAAAACAGAATATCCAAAGACTGTGGGATAACTACAAAAGGTGTAACACACATGTAAAGAGAATACAGATGGAGAAAAGAGAAAAAAAAAATTGGTACAATAATAACCAAAGGTTTCTCCAAATTAATGCCAGACACCAAACCACAGCACAGCAAACACTACGAAGATAAGACACACACAACCCACCCCACACTCACACAGTACACCTAGGTAAACTATTTAGAGTGTTGAGAGAAAAAACATCAACCCAAAATTCTGTACCCTGTGAAATTATCCTTCAAAAATGAAGGAGAAAGACAGACTTTCTAAAACAAAAGTTGAGAGAAGTTGATAGTAGTCCTGCCTTGCCAGAAATGTTGAAAGTTCTTTAGAGAGAAGAAAAAAATATAGGTCAAAATCTCATATCTACATAAAGAAAGGAAGAATCAAAGAAGAAATTTTTCATTTTTCTTTCATTTTTCATTTCTTTCATTTTTCTTATTCTTAATAGCAATTTGTTCAAAATAATAATAGCAACAATGTATTAGATTATGATTATATATGATTCTATATATGAAATAAATGACAGCAATAATATTAGAAAAAGGAGAGAGAAATTTGGATTACTTTATTATAAGGTCCTCACACTACCTGTTAAATAATATAGTTGTCATTTGAAAGTACACTTGGTTTAGTTGTAAATGAATATTGCAAACACTAGAGTATAACCAATATGCTGGGAAAGGAGAGAAAATGGAATCATAAAATTCTCAAAACCATAAAAGGCAATAAAAAGAGAAAATGGAACAAAGGAGAACGCAGCAAATAGAGAATAGCAATGAATATGATAGGTATTAACCCAACTATATCAATAATCACTTTCAATGTCAGTGGTCTAAATGCACCAATTAAAATAGAGAAACTGTCAGAGCAGATATAAAAGACAGCTATGTCTATGGCCACGCTATCCTGAACAAGCCCAATCCTGTCTGATCTCAGAAGCTAAGCAGGGTCAGGCCTGGTTAGTACTTGGAGATACCACCTAGGAAGACTAGGTGCTATAGGCATAAAAAATAAAAAAAAAAAAAGAGATTGTAAACTGACAAGGTCTTTGCAATCTGTGAGATCAACCAAGGGTTGCCTCACCTAAAAAAATAAAAATAAATAAAAATAAAATACAACTATATATTGTCTAAAAAAATACTTTAAATATAAAACAAAAATAGATTAAAAGTAATGAAGGAAATAATAAAGAGCATAAATAAATGAAATACAGGCTAAAAAGACAATAGAAAAGATCAATGAAACCAAGAGATGGTTCTTTGAAAAGATAAAGTTGACAAAACTTTAGTTAGATACAACAAGGATAAAAGAGAGCAGAAGCAAATAAAATCAGAAATGAAACAGGAGACCTTACATCTGCTACTACAAAGAACCATAAGAGAGTACTATGAACAATTATATGCCAACACATTTGACAACCTAGAAGAAATGAATAAATTTCTGGAAGCATATAACCTACCAATACAGAATATGAAAAAATGGAAAATCTAAAGAGATTCATTACTTGTAAGGAAATTGAATCAGTAGTGAAAAGCCTCCCCACAAAGTCCAGAACCAAGTAGTTTCATTGGTGAATTATACAAAACATTCAAAGATGAATTAATACCAATCATTCTCAAGCTCTTCCAAAAAATAGGAGGGGAGACTTCTGCATGCATTTTATGAGACTAGCATTACCCTGAAGCCAAAACCAGGCAAGAATGCTATGGGAAAAGAAAATTACAGGCCAATTTCCTTGATGAACAGAGACAAAAATTCTCCACAAAATAGTAGTAAACTGAGTTCAACAATATATTAAAGGGATCATAAACTATGATCAAGTGGAATTTATTCCAGAGATGCAAGAATGTTTCATCATCTGCAAATCATCATTGTAATACACCATATTAACAAAATGAAGGACAAAAACTGTATGATACTCTTCATAGATGCATAAAAAGCATTCATCAATTTATAATAAAAATTGTCAACAAAATAGTTATAGAAGGAATATACGTCAACATAATAAAGGCCATATATGACAAGCCCACAGCTAATATCAATCTCACTGGTGAAAAGCTATCTGAAAGCTTTTTCTCTAAGACCAGGAACAACAAAAGGATGTTCACTCTCACCACTTTTATGCAACATATATGAGAAGTTCTAGCTAGAGCAATTAGGTAAGAAAAATAGAAGGTATCCAAATTGGGAAAAAAAATAAAACTGTCACTATTTTCAGATAATGTCATGATATCTCTCTCTCTCTCATGACTATATATATTACATATACACATATAATATATGTAAGACCCCAAAGACTACATACATACATGCATGCACAAATTGTTAGGATTCATCAACCAATTCATTAAAGTCGCAGATACAAAATCAATACACAAAAGTCAGTTGTGTGTTTCTTTATACTAATAACAAACTATTAAAGAAATTAAGAAAACAATTCCATTAGCAACCATCAAAAAGAACCTAGGAATAAATTAACAAAGAAGGTGAAACATCTATACTCCTAAAACCATAGGATGGTGAAAGAAATTGAAAAAGATACGAATAAATTGAAATATATACCATGCTCATGGATTGGAATAATAAATTGTTAAATGTCTATATTACCCAGAGAAATCCCACAGTTTCAATGAGATCCCCATTAAGATTTCAATGGCATTTTTCACATAACTGAAATAATTAATCTTCAAATGTATATAGAATAACAAAAGAACCTGATTAGCAAAAGCTATCTTAAGAAAGAAGAACAAAGCAATATGATATTGGTATAAAATCATATAGACCAATGAAACAGAATAGAGAACCCAGAAATGAACACATGCACATATAGTCAATTAATTTATAGCAAAAAAAAAAAAAAAACCATGAATATAAAACAGAAAGAGATATTCTCTTCAATAAATGGTATTGAGAAAACTGGACAGCAACATGCAAAAAAACAAAATTGGACCACTATCTTACTTGTATCATGCACAAAGATTAACTCAAAGAGGATTAAAGACATAAATGTAAGACCTGAAACTATAGAACTCCTAGGAAAACAACAGGTAGTAAGCTCCTTGACATTGGTCTTGGTAATGATTTTTTAAATTTGACACCAAAAGCACAGATCACAAAAGCGAAAGTAAACAAGGGGGACTACATTGAGCTAAAAAGCCTCTGTGCAAGAAAAAATAAACAACAAAATGAAAACAACCAACATAATGGGAAAAAATATTTGCAAACCATGTATACGATAAGGGGTTAATATCCAAAATATATAAAGAACTCCTACAACTCAACAGAAGAAAATCCAATTACAAGTGGACAGAGGATCTCAATAGACCTTTTGAAAAGAAGACATAGTTGGACAACAGGTACATGAAAAGGTGCTCAATTTCATTAATAATCAGAGAAGTGCAAGTCAAAACAACAATGAGATATCTATCACCTTACACCTGTTAGAATGGCTATCATCAAAATGACAAGAGAGAAATTCTGGTGAGGATGTGGAAGAAGAAAACCACTGTGCATTGCTGGTGTAAATGTATATTGGTACAGACGCTATAGAAAGCAGTATGAAGTTTCCTTAAAAACTTAAAAATCTAGCAATTCCACTTTTGAGTATTTATCCCAAGAAACAAAAACATTAATTCAAAAAGATATATGCAACCCCATGTTCACTGCAATATCAGTTGCAACAGCCAAGACATGAGAACAACCTGAATATTTATTGATGAATTCATGAATAAAGAACATGTGGTATGCGTGTGTGTGTGTACATGTATTTATACACACATGAAATTTTATTTAGCCATAAAAATAGAATAAAATCTTGCCATTTGTGACAATGTGGATAGACCTTGAGAACACTATGCTAAGTAAAATAAGGCAGACAGAAAAAGATAAATACAATATGATTTCACTTACATATGGAATTGGAAAAAAAAAAAAAACAGACAAAAATACCTGGGCAATTGAATATAGAGAACTGATTGATAGTTCTTTGTGGTTGGTGGAGGGGGTGGACAAAGTGGATAAGAAGGGCCAAAGGTACAATTTTCTAGTTATAAGATGAATATTTATGGAGATTTAATGTACAGCATGGTGACTATAATTAGTAATACTGTATCGCCTATTTGAAAGTAGTTAAGAGAGTTGATCTTGGTAGTTCTCATCACAAGAAAAAATTTTGTAAGTATATATAGTGACAGATATTAACTAGGCTTCCTGTGGTGACCATTTTGCTATATATATATTTATATATTTTCTACATTTATGTATTTTGTATGTATATTTATATACACACATATATCTTACATGTATATTTATATATACACACATATATATGTATATATTCTAAATATGGAATCAAGATGTTGTACACCTGAAACTAATGTCAACTATACTTCAATAAATAGAAACTAAAACTACTGTTTTCAGTGATTCTGAATGTTATTGAAAAATAGTGATGATCTTTAACTACTGCTATAATTTACAAAGTCATTATATTTTTGCTCTTATAGAAAGAAAATCCTCCTTTATCTTTGCCCATCAACATGTGTAAGCAGAATAAATTGTTGCTTTCAACAATTTACAAATGTACTGAGACCCAACGTTTTTAAATTTAAAAGAAAAAATTTGCTCTTTCTACTATTAAAATATGCTTCGTTGCCAATAATTTATTGTCCCAAATTTTAGCTCTCATAAGACAGTGATAGCATTCACCTGGAAAATGCAAAAGACCACATAATTGAGAGACAAGACAGATTACCAGAAATGAAAATAAACAATTCACAAAAATGTGAATTTTTCTATATTTGAATAGTAAACATTAATAGTGCAAAAATTTCATAATGTGTAATTTTTTATCTGAGCAATAGTATTTTCCATAGATTTTAGTTTTATTAATATCACTAATCCGTATGAATTTCCTTTACATAAATTCTTACATTCTCATCTTGAGATCTTGTCAAGTTTCCATATGAAGTTCAACTATCACTACACTATTAAATCTCCTCCAGTATTTTGTGTATACCCTTCACAAAATGTAACAAAATGTAAGTGCATTTAGGTCTCTTTCAGTGTAGAGTCTTCCTAAATTCTAAATTTCTGCTATCTTAACTACGGGACTTCTTCGAAAAACCAATGCAAATTCTGAAATCATTGCTTTCTCTTGCTGTGTCTTTCCACTTCCTATTTCTGAGTTTACCCATCTTTCCCCCAAATGTCTTAGCTTCATAAAAACAACAGTTATGTCAATCTTATTCATTATTGTGTCTCCTGTGCCACCTAAAATAAATCATTTAATAAATATTTTGTGACTCTAAAAAAAGTAAATAGATAAATATACCATGTTGACATTAATCAAAAGAAAGCAGGGGTAGCTGAATTAAATGCGTACAGAGCAGACTTTAAAATGAGAAAAGTTATTAGGGATAAAGAAGGGATTACATAATGATAAAGGTGTCAATTTTTCAAGAAGGCATAATAATCCTTATCATGTGTGTGCCTGACAACAGAGCATTAAAAAACATGAAGCAAAAACTGATAGAACTTCAAGGAGAAATAGATGCTTCCACTATGTAGGTGGAAGCTTCAATACCCCTTTTTAGGAATAGATATAGGCAGAAAATCAGTAAGGACATAGCCAAACTCAACCACACCAACAATCATGTGGCTATAATCTACATTTGTAAACTACTTTTTCCAACAACAGCAGAATACATATTCTTCTTAACCTTGCATAGAACATTTTCCAAAATAGACCACTATCTAGATCATAAAACACACCTTAACAAATTTAAAATAATAGAAATCATACAATGTTTGCTCTAGAACCATAATGGAATTAAACTAGATATCAATAACAAATATATAACTGAAAAATTCCAAATTATGTGGAGATAAAATACATTTTTAAGTTGCCCATATATCAAAGGAAACATCTCAAAAAATTAAAATATTTTAAACTAAATAAAAATAAAAATTATTGGAATGTGTGGGGCTGATGTGAAAGCAGTGCTTAGAGGAAAATTAATAGCACTGAATGCATACATTGCAAAGGAAGAAAGATCTAAAATCAATAATCTAAGTGTTCAATTTTGGAAACTAAAAAAAAATCTAATATAAGCAGAAGCAAAGAAATAATAAAATTTAGAGCAGAAATCAATAAAATTAAAATAGATCTATAGAAAATGTCAACAAAACCAAAAGCTGGTTCTTTGAAAAAGTTAATAAAATGTATAAGCCTCTAGGCTGGCTAAGGATAGAAAAAAGAGAGAGGACACAAATAACTAATGTCAGAAATGAATGAGGATATATCACTACAGATTACAGGATATTAAAAGAATAATAAAGGAATACTATGAACAACTCTATGCCCACAGATTTGATAGAAGTCAAAAAGTTTCTTGGAACATACAAGCTACCAACAGTCACACAGTAAGAAATAGACATATGAATAATAGGCCTAGAGCTACAAAGATATTGCATCAATAATTAATAATCTTTCCAAACAGAAAGTACCAAGGCCAGTTCAGTTCATTGGTCAATTCTACTAAACATTTAAAGAGAAATTATATCAATTCTTTAGAATCTCTTCGATAGGATAGAAACAGAGGGAATACATCAAAACTTATTCTATAAACTCAGCATTACACTAAGATACAAACCAAGCAAAAGCATTACAAGAAAACTACAGACAAATATCTCTCATGAGAATAAGTGCAAAAAACCTCAACAAAAAATAGCTAAGTGAATCAGACAATGTACAAAAAGAATTATATATCATGACCAAGTGGGATTTATCTCAGGCATGCAAGGCTGGTTCAAAATTTGAAAATCAATTCATATAATCCATCACATCGACAGATTAAAAGTCACATGATCATATCAATACATGCAGAAAAAGAATTTGACAAATCCAACACCCATTATAATAAAAAAGAAAATATTTCAGTAAAGTAGGAATAGAAGGGAACTTCCTCAACTTGCTAACATATCTTAAAAAAAAAAAAAGAGCTAACATTATAATTCATAGTGAGAAACTCAAAACTTTCCCACTTACATTAGGTATGAGAGAAGAATGCCCCCTCTTCCTTTCAACATCATTCTGGAAGTTCTAACTAATGCAATAAGACAAGAAAAGGAAATAAAAGGTATACAGATTGAGAAATAAAACTGTCTTTGTTCACTGATATAATCATTTGTGTAAAAAATCTAAAAGAATTGACAAAAATACCAGAAGAGTAAGCAATTATAGCAAGGTTGAAGGATAGGAGATTAATATACAAAAGCTAATCACTTTACTATATATCAGCAATATGCACATGGAATTTAAATTAAAAACTATCATTTTCATTGGCACCCCCAAAATGAAATACTTAAGTATAAATCTAACAAAATATGTATAAGATCTATGTGAAAAAAACTTAAAACTCTGATGAGAGAAATCAAAACTATGTAAATAGAGAAATATTCCAAGTTCTAGACAGGAGATTCAATATTGTCAAGACATCAATACTTCTCAACTTGATCTATAGATCTGATGCAATCCCAATAAAAACCCCAGCAAATTATTTTGTGGATATTGACACACTGATTCTAAAGTTTATACAGAGAAATGAAGACCTAGAATAGGCAACACAATATTAAAGGAGAAGAACAAAGTTGGAAGACTGACATTACTCAAATTCAAGACTTAATAAAAGGACAGTATTCAAGACAGTGTGATATTGGTGAACAAATAGACAAATAGATCAATCAAACAATATATTTCTCAGACATAGACCCACATAAATATAGTCAACATATCTTTGACAAAAAAGCAAAGGCAAAACAATGGAGCAAAGATAGTCTTTTCAATAAATGGTTCCGTAATAACTGGTCATCCACATGTAAAAAAATTAAATCTTCACAAAAAATAATTTAAAATGGATCAAAGACCTAAATGTAAGATATAAAACTACAAAACGATTAGAATATAACATAGAAGAAAACCTAGATAATTTTATGTTTGGCAATGACTTTATATATAATACAAATGGCACGATCCATGAAAGAAATAATTGGTAACTGGAATTCATTAAAATTTAGTATGTCTATTATGCAAAAGACATGTCAAATGAATACATCAAGTGACAGACTGGGAGAAAATACTTGCAAAAGACATACCTGATACAGGACTTATACAAAATATACAAATAGCCTTTAAAGCTCAACAGTAAGAAAACAGACAACTCAATTTAAAAATGAGCCTAAGACTTTAATGGACACTTCACCAAAGAAAATGTATATAGATGACATAAATATGAAAAGATGATCCATATCATCTGTCGACTGGAAAGTAGAAATTAAAACAACAATGATTATATCTATATCCACATATCTATATCTATATATCTATATCATCATGTACATCTACATGCCTACTAAAAAGGTCAAATTCCAGAGTAATGATAATACTAAATGTCAGCAAAAATGTGGAGCATTAGAAACTCTCATTCATTACTAGTAGGAATTCAAAGCAGTATAGCCACTTTGGAAGACAATTTAGTGGTTTCTTAATAAAACTAAATTTGCTCCTATGAAAAGACATATGAAAACCTTAAATGCATATTACTAAATGAAAGAATCCTGTCTAAAAAGACTATATACCATATAATTCCAAGTATATGACTTTCTGGAAAAAGCTAAACTGTAGAGAGAGTAAAATGATCAGGGGTTGCCAGGGATTGAATAGGTGAAGCACAAAAGACTTTTAGGGTAGTGAAAATCCATGTGATACTATAATGGTGGAAACATGTCATAATACATTTGTCCAAACCATAGAATCATTTTGTTTAATGTCATTTTGTTATAACATTGATGAAATGCCTTTAAACTTAACTCTTGTTTTTATTAGTTATAGCAAAATTGGTTTCATTGTACATTGTTTCACTTAAAGTAACAGGACCTATCACACATATTAAGTCATATGACTTACTATATAACAGTAAGAGTGAACCATAAACTATGGACTTTGAGTGACTATGATGTGTTACTGTACAAGTGAGAAATTTATTTTCATCTAGCGAGAACCAATTAAAAATATAATTGCAGAAATGATCTTATATAAAATACTAATGAGCACCAGAAAATAAGAGAAAGTTAATAAAAATTGATAGATCTATATGGAACTAATAAAGCAACAACAACCTAAAACTTTGTCACAAAGAAGACCTAAATAAATAGAATATTCCTGGATAAGGGTACTCAGTATTGTAAGAATGCAGCTTCTGCACAGATTAATTCAACCCAATATTAATGAGTATTTTTGATATAACCTCAGAGTCTGAGTTCAAAGTTTATTTAAAGTTAAAATGCTTACTAATTGCCAATAATTTTTTGTAAAAGTTTAATGATTTTATGTCTCACTAGATATACAATCTTACTCCAAAGATACAGTAATTGAAATAATGTTTTGGCAAAAGAAGAAGCAAACGTGCAATAACCAAAAATAAGTAGCCCAGAAACAGTCTCTTATATGTGGGATTTCATATATATTCTGACAGTACGATATCAAGTCAGGGTAAATAGGATGGGCCATTAGATTAATTCTTTCAGGACAACCAGCAATATTATTGGCTGACACAGGATAGGATAGGCTATAAGGTGGTAGCAAATTAACTACAATATCTTGGAGACTATAATAAACTCTGTTGAGACCCAAGCTACATCTGCTTTATCAATGGTGCCGTCATCCCAAGCTATTATTAATGTTAATAGCTCTCAACTGCAGGAAGCACCTTACATAGCACAATTCTATGGTGCCCAATGGATTGGGCTAGATTAGATGTCAACTACATTTTTGCTCTGTTTTATCTTCCCTTGTATTATTCTTCCTTCACTCCGTTATAGGCTTTACCCAAGGTACTTACTCAGTAATCACCTATAATAGAATCCTCATTTTAGGCTCTGATTTTCAAGAACATGACCTAATGTAGCAAAAGATTACTTTTTATTTATATGTGACTTGACAGTCATTCAATTCCACTTGGTGCCTCTGGGACTCAGACTTCTACCAATTTGTGATGGTACTATCTCAGCATGACTTACAATCCCTGTATTAGGAGAAAAAAATCAGAGAGCATAAAGAACTCCCCCACCTAGGCTGAAGTAAAAGGGACCAGAAGTGACCCATGTCACTTCTGATCATAGTCTTTGGCCAAAACTAAATTAATGGAGACTAGGAAGTATAGAAGGACACAGGGAATATTTAATGAGCTCCACTGTCTTCACCTAGTAATCCTTCTTTAAAAACAAGTTTAAGCTTTGTGTGTCTATGTGGGCAGTAAAATCTAAGTGGACTAAAACTTATTAACTGTTAAAGCAACATAAGTTTTAGTCCACTTATAAAAATATTTTTGACAATTTTGATGTCAGGAAAACATTCTTAAGTAAAACAAACATGAACTCAAAATTGTCAGGTAAAAGATAGAAATTTGGATTTCATGAAAATGTTAATACAAAATACAATCAGAGGTAGAAAGATATCGCATGTTAACAGACTGGAAGAATTAAGATTGTTAAAATGTCCATACTACCGAAAGTCACCTATAGATTCAATACAATTCATATAGATTCTAATGGCACTGATTTTTAATTTTTAATTTTTTATTAAGTTAATTGAAGTAACATTGGTTAATATAATTATATAATTTTCAAGTGTACATTATCATTTGACATCTGTATATTCTATTGTGTTTACCACCTATAGTCTAGTTTCCTTCAGCTACCATATATTTGATCCCCTTTACCCACTTCACCCTCCTCTAAACTCTATATTTGACCCCCTTTACCCCATCTACGTCCCCCGTCCTCCGCTACCCCACTAATAACCACTAGCCTATAGTTCACGTCCCTGAGTCTCTGTTTGTTTGTCCTGCTCATTTGTTGCTTTTCGGTTTATATCCCACATATAGGGGATATCATGCGATTTTCAACTTTTTCTGTCTGGCTTATTTCACTTAGCATGATTATCTCGGGGTCCATCCATGTTGTCACAAATGACAATATTTCATCTCTTCTTATGGCTGAGTAATATTCTATTGTATATATGTACCACAGTTTCTTTAGCCAATCATCTATCATAGGACACTTCAGTTGCTTCCATGTCCTGGCCACTGTGGATAATGCTGCTATGACTTGGTGTGCAAATATCTTTTCAGATATGGGTTTTCAAGTCTTTGGGGTAAATGCCCAGTAGAGAGATTGCTGGATCATATGGTAGGTCAATTCTTAGGTTTTTGAGGAACCACTATACTGTTTTCCATAGTGGCTGAACCAATTTGCAGTCCCGCCAGCAATGTATAAACGTTCCTTTTTCTCTGCATCCTCTCCAACATTTGTTATTACTTGTCCTGTTGATTATAGCTATTCTAATAGGTGTGAAATGGTATCTTATTGCGGTTTTGATTTGCATTTCCCTAATAGCTAATGATGTTGAGCACCTTTTCATATATTTGTTGGCCATTTGTATGTCCTCTAAGGGGAAGTGTCTATTCAGGTCTTCTGACTATTTTTTGATTGGATCATTATTTTTTGTTGTTATTGAGTCATATGAGTTCTTTGTATATTTTGGATATTAGGCCCTCATGAGAGGTATTGCTTGCTTTGGAAAAAGGTATATTAGGATTCTTTGCCAATGTTTTAATTGAATTGTTTTTTCCTGTTTTGTTTGTTTTTGCTATTGAGTTGTATGAGTTCTTTATATATTTTGCATATTAACCCCTTATCATTTATATGGTTTGCAAGTATTTTCTCCCATTATGTAGGTTGTCTATTCATTTTGTTAATATATTTTCCCATTTGGATGGTTGTCTCTTTACCTTGTTGATGATTTCTTTTGCTGAGCAAAAGCTTTTTAGTTTGATGTAGTCTCATTCATTTATTTTAGCTTTACTTCTCTTGCTTTTGAGATAAAATTCATAAAATCCTTTTCTATGCATTTTATTGTTTCAAGTCTTGTATTGAGATCCTTAATCCATCTAATGGGAATTTTGTCAGGGAAAAAATTCTTAAATTTATATGGAACCAAAAAGACCCTATAGCCAAAACAATACTGAGAAAGAATACATCTGAAAGCATCACAGTTCCTGATTTCAAGCTATATTATAAAACTATAGCAATCAAGACAGGATGATATTAATATAAAAGCAGACACATAGACCAATGGAACAGAATTGAGAACCCAGATATAAGCCCATGAATATGTTGTTAACTATTATTTGACAAGGGAATCACAAAACTCAATAGAGAAGAGACAATCTCTTTAACATATGGTGCTTGGAAAACTGAATATTCACATATAAAATAATGAAACTAGACTCCTCTCTAACTTATTTGAAATGGATTAAAGACTTAAATGTGATACCTGAAACTAAAAACCTCCTCAAAGCAAACAGGAAAAAAGCCCTTTGACATCAGTCTTGGTAATGCTTTTTTGGATATGACACCTAAAGCACAAGCAAAAAATAAATAAAAACAAACAAAATAAAAACTAAGCAGGTATGACTACATCAAACTAAAAAGCTCTGCACTGCAAAAGAAACAATTAACAAAATGAATAGACAACCTACATAATGGGAGAAAACACTTGCAAACCATATAAATGATAAGGAGTTAATATGCAAAATATATAAAGAACTCAAACAACTCAATAGCAAAAACAAACAAAACAAAACAGAAAAAAATAATTCAATTAAACCATTGGCAAAGGACCCTAATATACCTTTTTCCAAAGAAGACATACAAATGGTCAGCAGGTACATACATGAGAAGTTGTTCAAATTTACTAATCATCAGGGAAATGCAAATGAAAACCACAGTGAGATATCACCTCACACCCATTAGAATAGCTATTACGAAAAAGTGGGATTGTAAATTTGTATAACCGCGAAGTTACTCAAAAATTAAAAATAGAACTACCATATGACCCAAGAATTCCACTTGTGGGTATACACCTGAAGGAAACAAAAACACTATGTTGAGATATCTGCACTCCCAAGTTCATTGCAGCATTATTACAATTGCTAAGACATGGAAACAATTTAAGTGTACATCGAATGAATGGATAAAGAAATTGTTATATATACACACACATGCACACACACACACACACACAAAATGGAGTATTATTTAGCCATAAAAAAGGAAATACTGTCATTTAAAACAATACTAAAGGACCTTGAAGGCATTATGCTAAATGAAATAAGTCAGAGAAAGACAAAAAAATATATAGTCTCATTTATGTGTGTAAACTAAAATAAATAAATAAATAATTCATCAACTAATAGCCAAACTCATAAAGAGAGATCAGATCTGTGGTTACCAGAGGTGGAGTTGAGGGACGGGGGAGTTAGATAATGGTGGTCCAAAGGCACGAGCTTCTAGTAATAAGACCGTTAAGTCTGAGGGTTGTGATGTACAACATGATGACTATAGCTCATGCTGCTGTATGGGATATTTGAAAGTTGCTAAAAGAAAAGATTCTAAAAGTTTTCATCACAAGCAAAAAAAATAAAATTAACATATATAAGATGGTGGATGTTAACTCATTGTGATGACCATTTCACAATATATGTAAGTCATGCTATACACTTTAAACTATGCAGAGCTGTACACTAATTACACCTCAACAAAACTGGAGAAAAAAAAATCATGGATACTAGGACATTGGCAACTTTATAACATAAAATTTGCAGAACATGAAAATATTTCATGCAAATTATTAGAGAATATAATGACCAATATTTCCATATAAAAATGGGCTCAGGTCTAGGTGCTGGTTATTTCTTGTTTGTTCTAGATCCATTTCTTTCTTTTTTTTCTGCAAAGTATGTTTTCTCATGTTCTCTTATATCAGGTTGTGGATAGATTATCCAATCAGAGGCACTGGCAGATTGAGAATGGAAAGAGGATTCAGAATATTTCTTCTTCTTCTTTTTAATCTATTTCTGGCAGTGTTTTCCATTAGGTGTGTCTCTACTCTTTACTCCAGCTAGTCCCCACCGTGATTCGAACTCCTACTGTATAGTGCTGGCTTCGTATATTGCTAATACACACACTCATGGCTCACCAACATAGATTGAGAGCCTCAATTTCAGTAACAATTAGGAAAATGCAAATACAATTTCAAATCCAATTCAGTTCCTTTACATTCATGGTATTAAATGCTATTTAACACCTACTTAGGTACAATTTGCTTTATTTTCTGTGTACTACACTGTGTCTGTTTAGGATTTCTGAGAAACAGATGTCATAATGAGAATAAACATAAGGATGGTATTAGGGAAATACCTGTGTGAGAGAAAATAAGGCAGGGGTTGAGTAAGGCTGTGAGTGTTGTCAAATCACTACATAAATTTTTCTCTGAATCATGTAGAAAAGAAAGGAAGGTTACAAACAGGGTATTAACAACCAGTTAAACAGAAATTTATTATCTCGCAGTTCTGGAGGCTTGAAGTCTGAACTGAAGGTATTAGCGGGTGTCTCTCTCTGTAGGGGTGAATCTGTCCTTGTCTCTTCCGAGCTTCTGGTGGCTGCTGGCATCCTTGGCATTTTTGGATTTGCAGCTGTATCACTCTAATTTCTGTCTTTCTTCACACGGTTATCTTTCCTTTGTGTGTCTGAAAATTTCTCCTTTTAAGGACACCAGTCACTGCATTTAGAGCTCACTCTAATCCAGTATGACCTCATTTTAAATTAAATATATCTGCAAAGATCCTATTTCTAAAGAAGATCGTATTCACAGGTACTAGGGATGAGGACTTCAACTTTTTTGCGGGGAGGACGGGCAGGGCAAACAAAAATTCTACTAAATACAGGTGATAAGGCCTTTGGGTAGTCCTTGAACCAAAGCTCACATTTGAAGGCCTGGGTCTCCCAATCACAGATCTGGGAGTGTCCTATTGCATTCAGTCATTGCTAACCTGTTGAATTTCAGACAATGGCAGCTGGGCCCTTGGTCAGTTATACTCCCTGTATCTGGTAACATTCTCATGGCTACCACATGTACCTTTCTGTAGATTTGTGTACTTTCAAATATCTACAGCAGATTATTGTCAAAAAATTTCAGAAACTTTATTTTTAAGAAGTTTCTTTTAAGGTATCTGCAAACTTAATTGGTACATCAATTGGCAGGTGCAAGTTAATTATATGGGTACTTAATTGCTAATTTCCTATGCAAATCAATATTTGAACTTTTAATTCTCAATTGAGCATGCATCAAAATGGGATTCTAACTGCTCAAAGTAACTGCAAAATTTCTAAGTGTATCTTTGTGCCTCCATATAAGCCTGCTCTAATACTGTCAATATGGTCTCTAGTTTGAAGCATAACATTGGTAATACCATTTGATAAATATGTTAAAGAGATATTTTCTTATTTCTGGAAAAAATAAACTTCTAGACAAGCTCCAAAAATATGTTTACTTCTTAAAAAAATAATGTCCATTATATAAAAATTCCCAAACTGATAATTAGAAAGCAAACATTAAAATCACATCTGAAATTATCTCTCTCACACACATGTGTATTGAATCTATCTTTATGGAAAGCATGCATATATGTGGAAATTTATATAAAATTTACAAATTTTATATAAAACTGTGGGTCATAGTACATTCTGTTTTGAGTCTGTAGTAGTCAGAATTCTAGGGGAGCCCTAAGAATTTCTGTCACTGGTACACATACCTCTCAGTTATTCAAACACTAATCCATCTACTGCTGTGAAGAGATTTACAGATGTCATGAAAGTCTTAAATCAATTGATCTTAATGTAAAGAGTTTCTCATAAACTTTTGAGCCCTTTAAATCTGAATCTAGAGGTCAGAGATGAAGGTAATTCAAAGCATGAGGAGAATTTGATATATCACTGCTAGCTAGAAGTTGGAGAGGGTGCCTTATAGGAGCTGAGAATGCCCCCCACCCCTCAGCCGACTGACAACAAGGTAACAGGGGATTCTAATACTGTCACAAAGAACTGAATTTAGCTATTAATAACAATGAGTTTGGAAGTGAGAATTTCCCCACAACCTCCAGCAAATACTTAAATAGCCGATTTGTGATATCCTTGAGCACAGAATCTAGTTACGCCATGCCAGATTCCTGACCTACAGAACTGGGGGCTAATAAATGAATGTTGTTTTAAGTTGCCAAATTTGCAGTATCTGTTATACAGCAATAGAAAACTAAAATAGTACCTTATTTTTTAATGTGATAATATAGCATTCATAGTTTTCAACTTAATATGTATATTTCTGCAATGTTACCATTAATAGTTTTATACCATCCTTCATAAGTTTTAATGAGGTTTGCTCTTATGGTCGGTTTCTTTAAGTGAAAATACCGGGTAAAGGCATATGCATAAAAATTATAAGGTTTTCTAATCCAGTTTCCATTACTGGTCAAAAAAATGTTCTTATGCTTAAAAACTTAGAATGAATTGGGGAAAAAATGGCATAGATGATAGAGGCTTTGTTCATCATCCCTCTTATGACCAAATCAAAGTTGTGACAGAAACACGGAATAGCAAGCAGAGTCTCCTGGGATCTAGAAGAACAGAAATACTATAACTAGGGAGAGAAATAATTAATCAATATGCAACAGTAGGAGGTAGGAGGGGCACAGGCTGTGGCTAAACTTGGCTTGCAGCTGACCCCCTCTCAGGACTGTGCCACTGGATACCTACTATACGAAGCCACTCTAATAAGACAGGGAGACTTAGGAGCTTTGCTGAGTACACAGAAAGACATAGAAAGGCAGCCAAAATGGGAAGATAAAGGAGCAGAAATCATATGAGAGACCAGAACAGAGATCAAGGAATAATGGAGTCAAGCAATCTAACAGATGCAGAATTCAAAACACTGGTTATAAAGATGCTCAATGAACTTATGGGAAGTGTATGTAGATGAATTCAGTGAGAACTTTAACAAAGTGATAAAAAAAAAATAGAAATGGAAATTATAAAAGGGAACCAGTCATAAATGAAGAACACATTATCTGAGATGAAGGCTATATTGGAATCAACAGAGTGGATGAAGAAGAGGATCAAACCACCAATATAGACACTCAATCAGAACAGCAAGAAAAAAGAAGCTAAGACTATAATAATAATTTAAGGAGCTTATGGGACACAAGTTAATCTAAAAATAGCCATGTCATAGGTTCCTGAAGGAAAACAAGAAGTTGAGCTTTTTGAAAAAAATGGGAAACTTCTCTCGCTTGGTGAAGGAAATAGACATACAACCCCAGGAAACTCAGAGAGTCCCAAGAAAGAGGAATCCAAAGAGGCCCACACCAAGACACATCATAATTAAAATGCCAAAGATTAAATACAAAGAGAATCTTAAAAGCAGCAAGAGAAAAGCAATTAGTTATCTATAAGAAGCACCAATAAGATTGGCAGCTAATTTTTCAAAAAAAAACCTTGCAGGACAGAAGAGCTTGCCACAAAATTTTCAAAGTGATATAAACCCAGGATCTACAACCAAGAATACTTTATCCAGCAAAGCTATTGTTTAGAGTCGAAGGACAGATAAAGAGCTTCCCAGACAAAAAATAAGCTAAAGGAATTTATCAACACCAAGCCAGTATTACAGGAAATGTTGGAGGGACTTCTTTAAGTAGAAAAAACATATATCAAAA
This sequence comes from Pteropus alecto, assembly GCF_000325575.1. Taxonomy (NCBI): domain Eukaryota; kingdom Metazoa; phylum Chordata; class Mammalia; order Chiroptera; family Pteropodidae; genus Pteropus; species Pteropus alecto. Next base: position 9,378,356 of record NW_006436282.1, on the reverse strand, counting down.
ACAGGAATAAATAATGGTAATAACTACATTCCTATCAATAAGTACCTCAAATGGAAAATAATTAAGTGCTCCAACCAAAAGATAGAGTGGCTGAGTGGATAAGAAAACAAGATCCTTACATATACTGCCTACAAGAGACTCACTTCAAATTAAAAGACACATCCAAACTAAAAGGAAGGGGATCGAAAAAGATATTGCCTTGATGGACCTAGAGGGTATTGTGCTGAATGAAATAAGTCAGAGAGAGATGAATGTTGCACAATTTCACGTACATGTGGAATCTAAAGAACAAAATAAATAACAACAAAAACAGAAATAAACTCATAGATACAGAGAACATTTTGAGGGCTACTAGATGGAAGAGGGGGTCGAGAGAATAGCAAAAAAGGGCAAAGAGATTAAGAAATACAAATGGATAGTTACAAAATAGATGAAAATAAAGTGTAGCATAAGAAAAATAGTTACTAATGTTGTAATAAATATATAAGGGGAAAGAGGGGTACAGATTTAGTGGGGTGATTCCTTTGTGAGTTATATAGATCTCTAATCACTATTCTGTATAATTGAAACTAATATATGCTTGTGTGCCAATATAACTGAAAAAAAACCATTGAATTGTACAATGTAAATACGAGCAACTGTCTATTATATTTCGATAAAGCCAGAAAAAAAAGAATGTTCTTGCAGTTTATTTCTCTATCAGAAGAATTTGGGCATGTTTATTTCTGTTTTCTACTTGTCAACAGTGTAACATAATTTTTTTCAATTTGATAGCTGAAAACTTGTGTTTCTTTTCCTTGGCTTATATTTCTTTGCTAAAAATATATTTCATACATATATTAGCTATTTAATTTCATTTTTGTGTCTTTCTGATTTATTTCAGCTGTTCATTTTTCTACTCCTGTGATTAATTTTTAAAATGTATTTGTAAAGCTGTTTATCCCTTAAGAGTAATATTTACATTTTCTCTGTCACATACGCTGGAAATACTCCAATGTGTAATTTGCCTTTGACGTTTGTTCTGATATTTTTTTTTAATCGCAAGAACATTTTAAACAATTTCTGCTGAAAAACTGTATATCAATCTTTTCAATAAAGTTTTGTTTTTGGACATCTTCCTGTTTAAAATTTAGCTTTTATACATTTTGTATACAAAATTTTTGCAAAAAAAAAAAAAATTTTACAAAAATTCCACCTGATATTGACTTCATTATTTTAATGTACTTAATTTACCAATGTGTGTCTAAGAGTTAAAATAACAGTTACGGTCCAGATTTACTTTAAAACTGATAAGTATTTTCACTTTTATAATTTTATGTTGGCGAAAGTAACTTTGGGGTTGCTAAAAGTTCTTTTTGTTCTTTTAAGACAGCATTTTTATCACAGAAGCAAACTAGTTGACTAATAGGACTTCTTACAGAATTAAGAAATGTTTTCAAAATATGGTTTAGTATTAAATTAGCTTGTTAAGCAAAATGCAAGCAACCAGCAGAGTGGTGGCTCTAGCCAGGTGGACCTGGGCAGGACACAGGCTACAGCTCAACTCGGCCTGAAGCAGGGCCCCTCTCAGGAGATCCTGGGACCCAGTGGCCAGCTTTGGACTGAGTGGAGCACCACCTGAAGCTGCATCAGAGGATGACACACCCAAAGGGCAAAGTAGTCATGGGATCTACAGTATAGTATATGGAATATAGTCAATAATATTGTAATAACTATGTATGGTGTCAGATGGGTACTAGATTTAATGAAGGCGATCACTTTGTAAGTTATATAAATGTCTAATCACCATGTTGTACAAGTGAAACTAATATAATACTGTATGTTAACTGTAATTAAAAAATTAAAAAACTTATCAAAAAACTAAAAGCTAATTTAACAGAATAATAAATCCTTTTTATATTTATATTCCAGTTACAAAAAGTTAGAAAATATAAATATGAAATAACATTTATAATAATCACAAAAATATTAAAAATCCTCTATAAAATTAAGAAGATTCACAAGAATGCTATAAAACAAATTGAGAGGAAACTGATCCTTAGCTTTAATACAATCCAACAAAAATTTTAGGTTTTCATGTTGAATTTATCAAGGTTTTTTACATATAAATAAAAGCATAAATAAAATTATAAAGAAGAAAAAGAAAGGTGGAAAAAGAAAGGATATGTACTATCAGCTATCAAAACTTATAATAAAGCTACAACGATAAATACAATGAGGTACAGAACAAGATTAGACAAATAAATCAATTAAACAGAAGTGGATCCATGTTTCAATAATCTCATGGTCGAGAAAAAAATATAAAATATTTAATAAATGCTGCTGTATCGATTGGAGAGGCACAACAAAAAAGAAAACCTAATTTCTACCCCATACTATAAACAGAAATCAATTTTTAAATACAAATGTAGATTTGAAAGGTAAAAAAAAAGATCTTAGAAGAAAACAAAATGTATCTGACCTTTGAATAATGAAAGATATTTTGAAATCAAACAGCATGAACAATAAAGAAAAAAGTTGATAAATTGGACTGTATTCAAATATCAACTGCTATTTATCAAAATATTACTAAAAGATTGAAATAACATTCCCCAACTCTATTTGCAATATAGTCTATATAGTCTATAACTCATATAGTCTATAACTCACACAAAGAAACTATAAAGAATTTCTATAAATTAATAAAGAAAGGTATAAAATTTACTAGATTTTACCTGTTCAAATTAAAAATACTTGAGCAGTAATTCCATAAAAACAATACTCAAAGGTCAATAAACATGAAAAGGTACTCAATTACATTTGTCATCAGGGCAATGTATATTAAAATCACAACTGAAATACAGTTATCTGAAAAATACAAATACATGTTTTTTTAAAACTTCTCTACTGCTATTGATCCCAGAGACAGAACTGCTACTTTGAGAATTAACTGTTATGCTTTCTAAGGAAATTTTATAAATCAAAGTCAGTTTCTATATTATATTTTCCCAAATTCATAGCAATAATATGTTGTAAGATATTATAAGAAAATATCTAGTTTGGGGGTATGGGTGATAAAGGTCAGGAATAATCCCTGTTTTAATAAGTTATATAGTCACCTTATTTAGAACACTTTTTCGATTATTAGTGTGTAATTTCAGATTCTTGATTTTTGTAGAATATGTAAATGTATGCCTTCATGTACTTTGTTTTGAATGAATAAAATATAGCGCTACAATAAAACAAAATGCAAGCCATCACATTTAGATACAGCTATAAATGTACCAAAATGGATAAAACTTAAAAGCCAGGAAGATACCAATAATTGTTGGTGAGAATACAGAGTAATCGGGACTCTCATATATGGCTAAATAGAGCCACTTGGAAAACTGTTGAATAGTGTTTATAAAACCAAGCATACACAAACCTATGACCCAGTAATTTTGATCCTAACTATATAACCAACAAAACAACACTATTTGCTATATCCAAAAGCTGAAAAAAATTCACAAGTTCATCAATAGAAGAATGACTTAATTGTGGCATCTGCCTATGATGGAATACTATACAGAAAATAAGTCTCACAAAATTAATGTGTTGTGAAAAAAAAATCAGAGACAAAAAGTGTACCTGTTATATAAAGTCAAAAAATAAGCAAATTAACAAATGGTGTTAAAAGCCAAGATAGTGATCACTCCCTCTGGAGGTGGTAATGACCCAGAGGGGGCATGAGGAGTCTTCTTGGGTGCTGGTAATATTATATTTGTTGATAAAGGTTCTGGGTTTTCAAATGTGTTTCCTTGGTAAAAATTCACTGAAATACTTATAATTATGCATCTTTTGGTATGTCTATTATTCAATAGAAAACATTTAAAATATTTGGTTCTCAAGTAAATTTGAAAGAAAGTGTCTTCATACTATGCTACGTGCTTTGAGTGTGAATAATACTTATACAGGTATTATAAAAGAAACTTTAAATATTTATTCAAGCAAAAATTCTAAATCTAATGAGTGTGGCAAGGTGAGGAAGTATGTAGTATTTTTGTGTGTGTTAGGAGGTGGTTATATAGCACAGTGGTCTTCAGACTGAAATATTCAGACCCTGTGGTATACGGTCACTCACCGACCTTTACGTGACATCCCAGAGACTTAGAAATAACTGGGTGAGATTTTAGAGTAAGTGAATTCTGATTTTATGCACTTGGCAGCATGATCCATTTAATACACCTGGTCTGGAAAGGCCTAGAAAAACTCTGCCTTATATATGGTTATATATCAATCAAGTAGATACTTTTGTTTTTAAGCTATCAATCAAATTTAAAGAGACTTGAACATACTCCATAGGTTTTAAATTTACTTATAAACTATTGGAAAGTAAGAATAGAAATATGGCTTATTGGAAATAGCATTGGATTATGATAATTGGCTACTAGCTTTTGTTCTGTAAGCAGTGAGTACAACTTATCTACCTGTCAAATGAATAATTTCCAATTAGATGATCTGTGGGTCCATTCCAGGACTAATTTGCTGTGACCGAGGTATTGAGAGAACCATTCTTTAACAAGGACAACAAGTTTTAATGGAGGCTTATATTTAAGAATTTACTGAAAAAATTTACTGTAGGAGATAATGCCATAATAACTTAAACTCAAATGAATATAATGTGATAACTATATAGGAGAAAACTCTTTAGCTGGTGTATGTTACTTTAAATAAACAAATTGATTCATAATTCTAATTTGATTGATAGTTTTAAAACTAAATTAAATGTAATAGAGCTATTTTCTTTGTTTAGATGTAATCTGTTCTTGGTTAAGTAGCTTTAAAATAAAATATCATAAGGTGAAATTCCAACTGTGCATGCACACTTATAAATTTTCAGAAAGGGCAAAACCTTAGAAGAATTGGGGAATTGTATCAAGAAATTGTATCAAGAAATGAAATTTTCAGAAAGGGCAAAACCTTAGAAGAATTGGGGAATTGTATCAAGAATTGGGGAATTGTATCAAGAAATTGTATCAAGAAATGAAGATATTTGCTTAATCTGCTTTGTTCCAAAAATGGTTTTGTTTTTCTTTTAATTAGAAAAAACTAAATATAGTAAATGGACTAAATGTGAATTGGGGAAAATTTATCTCATGTATCCTTTATATGTTTTTATTAAGAATTTAATATGCATTTAAAAATTAAATCTGTTTTTTTTTAAAATGAACACTAGATTAACAAATTATCAGCAAGCTTTAGAGCTTGATGGCAATATATATTAGCCAGCATATTTGGAAGTCTGTATTTATACTTTGGAATGCAAAAAATATTCTACTGAAATTTTCCTTATTTTTATAGTCAGGCAGAATACTGGACTGAATAGGATTTTTTTTTTTTTTTTTTACTTTATAATTACTAGTCTCATGATCTTCAATTTCTTTTGCATGTTGATAATGCATGTGTAATGCCTTTATAGACACATATATGAGATGACACTAGAGACTAAATGTGAGACTTCTGGGGTAGGGGAGGTTAGAGTTAGTTGAGGCCTCCCTATTTCTATACCCTTCTCCATGGTATTTCTGCTCAATCTCTGAAATAATTTGTAGTTTGTTTTAACTAGGGAGGCCTTTCTTATACTGTTAACATATGAGTCTCTAATGCACCACTCTTTACCAATGCATTTCTAGTGATGCTGTCCTCTCCCTGGCATAAGGGTCAGTGGCCAAGGCCTCTGCCAGTCTACCCCCTACACTGTCCTGGTCCTAAGGGTCTGGATCAAACTAAATTATAGCTAATTCTGGGGCTTGTGAGCATCACAGAAAAAGCATTTTCTCTCTCTCTCACAGTGGAGTTAGATCTGGGAAGTTGTGAAGAGCTATTGTGGCATGACCATGAGAAATAGAGAACAGAGGAAATTATGACACTGATAAGAAGAGCCTGGTGGCCACTTTTCAAGTCCTTTTAAGCAATACACGAAGGTAGGCCTATTTTGGATTTTTCAGCCATATGAGCAAATGAATCCCCATTTTCTTTAAGCATTCTAGGTAAGGGTTTCTTCTATTTTCAACTGAAAATATCAGATATTAATAAAACATTTTTTCTTCTCCCCATTAACTTATTCGTTAACAAATGCTTATTGGATGTTTGCTATGTTAAAGTGACTATTCTAATTTCTTGAGTTGACCAGTTAATAAAACAGACACAATTCCATGTCTTTATGGACTTTATAGTACAGTGGGGCAGGCAGACAATAAACAATAAACATAATGCTGGGTAAATCTTATAATGCAATAAGATTTCATTTTGTTGTAGCTTTACTTCTTTGCTCTGTTTCTCTTTTCCTGTGTCCATGAGATTACGACTTCTCAATAAAACACAAGCATTTGAATTTTGCCCCAGCCTCAGTTTTTTGGGGAGCCTGGGCTAGAACACTATTGCACACATTATGGAGAACAGAACAGTCACAACCAAAATGTGTCTTAAATTTCTACAACTCATATGTTGCAGTTTCAAGCACTTTTATAACTATAAACAATCACTCTGGGAGATATACTTTTCCCAAGTTCAAAATATGTTTCTGAAGTGTCGTTCTTCACAAAGAGTGCATGGAAACTTAAACCTAACTTCAATAGCATTGTTCTTTCCCCATACTTTGGTCATTCATTTCAATATTCCAGACTGAAGGTAGCTATTGGAATTAGAATAAGTTTAGAGATACTGATACTGACATGGAAAAGTCATGGCATTTTAGAAGTTATATTTATTCTTCCACATATACAGGGTGGCCAATGTCTTATGCAGTGTGGGTCCCATGGAGTAAGGAAATACAGAGAAAGTAAGAAACATTCAGAGATGATAGCTCCAGGTACCTAAAGTTAGTAAATGGTAGAAGATGAATTGTGAAAACAATAAGAGCCCGAAAGTAAGGTGAAAAAAATACACCAAGAAAACCACTTTAATATTGTGGGATTTAAGACCCTTAAAGATGTAAATTTGTCATTTGAGCCAGAAAGTAGGAGTGTGGTATAAGCAAATCTAGGAAACTGGGTTGCTGCTTTTATGAACTAGATTAGATCCTTCAGAGATGACAGTTAAATGTATATAACCAAGAAACATCCTTCCTTACTATTTATGGGTAAGTTATTATCAATTCTCAGATTTTCTTCAGTGCGCAATATATCTGCAACTCACAGTTCTAGATTATTTTTATTCCTATAATTGTTGAGGGTTTTTTTTTTTAATCTCAAACTTATTTTCAACATTCTCTCATTTTCCTCCTACCTACCGCATATTCATTTCCCATACTTTAAAGATCGCCATTCTTCTATAGTTTTACTCAGAAAGTGTAGGAGGATGGTGGTGATGAGGTTTGAGGTAAGTATACAGTTACTCCTAGAATTCAATCTAATGGTATGAATGAATGATGGTGTCATCTGAAAATTTTCTGGCTGCATTTTTTGGGGTTAATTTTGCTAATGAAGTGTTGGGGGCTCCACAAAATGAGTTATTAGGGACTCCATGGAAGTTGAGAAAAATATTTTTGGCTTATGTAATTGACTTATTAAGTTGAGACGAACAGTAGGTTATTATTTGGGGATTAAAAGGCAGTCTGTAGTCACAATGAAACATTTTCTTCTTGTCATACAGAAGTTGGCAGTTTACATGGCCACATGTGCTTAGGGATGTTCTAAAGAGGCAGACTGTTAGAACAGGATCTCAAATCGGTATTATTAAACGTAAAAATTATTGAGCATTTCAAGTTGAACTTGAGTTTTCTTTTGTTACTTTGGGCTTAGAATAATGACTTTCTCTTTTTCAAGAACGATATTTTAATATCTCATTAAAAAAACAATTTCCAGTCTATTTCAAAAGCTATCTGAGTTAGCGCCTCAAGTAGCTCTTTTAAAATATAATTTGATGAATAAAATATGATTGACAATTAGTTACATGTGGACTAAATTTTCCTCATAACACATAAAGGATTAAAATTTCAGAGTGTAAAAAAAAAGGAAAGCAAACTATGTCAATTCTATCCTCTTTAGAATTCATGTCAAGATTCAGACTATATCCGAAGCGTTCTTGGTTTATGTCTTTAAAATTTGTGCAGTGAAGAAATTGCTTCATGGAGTGGGTCATTGAAATGAGAAATCTGCAAGCAGTTGACACTTGGTTAGTAGGGTTTTTACCAAGTACTCACATTTTTATTTTTTTTTTCAAATGACACATCAGGTATCCAGCTGAGCTTAATTTTCTAAGAAAAATTCTTTTGGCTTTGAAAAAATAAAACAAACCCAAAACCCAAAGGAGACTTCCACATTTAGAAGATAGGCAGATAAGTTTGAGAAGGCATGATGATATGAAAGTTTTAATGATTAGAAATTAAAGAAAAATAAACTTACTTTAGTTTCTTTACTTTTCTTCTCTCTGTATCCTTTAGACTACATTGCTATTTTGGGTGACATTAGAATCAAGGATGCAATATTTATAGAAGGATGTTACTCTAGTGATAACATATTACAAAAAGCCTTGGCAACAATCTGAGACACAGCAGGGGAGTCGTAAGAGAGCTATTTTTGTAATGTTTAAAATTATACTAAATTAAAAAAAAAAATCCCTGCTGGGCTTCAAGCTTTAAATAGCATGGTGTGGTGTAACTGATCAGAGCATTAGATTCTGATAATTTATTACAGAGAATGAAGCACATGTTGACAAATAAAATTTATGAAAAGCATTTTAGGAGATTTTTATGTAATTCAACATCTGAAGGCATTTTTCAATGGATTCTAGTCTAAAAATAGAAGACTATAAATGGAAACTATATTAAAATAATAATTCAAAATATTAGACTTCTTGAAATCATCAACTACAGTTAAATTAAATACACACATACTCTCACACACACAATCTCTATTGCTACGTTCAATGTCCTAGGATATTAATATAATTCAGATTTAGACTATTATGTAACTTTTTCTAATTATCTTTTTATTTTACAACAGCTTTCTTGATATATAATTCACATAATATGCAATTTACCTATTTAAAATGTAGAATTAAGTAATATAAGTATATTCTCAGATATGTGTAATAGTAATCATAGCCAATTTTAGAATATTTTTATTTCCTTAAAAAGAAACCCTTACCCTTTAGCTATCATCCTCTATCCTTTAGCCCCATCCACCAGTGCTAAGTAACCTACTTTATGTTTCTATAGATTTTCTCATCCTGAACTTTCATATGAATGAAATAATATGTAGTCTTTTGTGAGTGGCTTCTTTCACATAGCATGGATTCAGTATTCTTCCATGCTGTAACATGTATCAGTACTTCATTTCTTTTCATGGCCAAATAATATTTTACTTTATGGATGTAGTGCATTTTGTTTATCCATTCATCAGTTGATGGACATTTGTTTTCTTTCCCCTAGCTTTTGTCAGTTATGAATAGTGCTGCTATGAGCATTAATGTACAAGACTTTTTTTGTGGACATATATTTTTACTTCTCTTGGGTCTCATTCTTTTTTTTAAAGTCATAGTTTTGAGGAGAAGAAAGAATCTTTTATTCTATCTGAAACTTTAGTGTGTGAAAACCAAAAAAAGTGCCTTATTACATAAATATCCTACTAGAAGACTATTATTAACAGGTAGATATTTAAACCTTATTTGCTTGAATTTCAAGATATTTGTTGTTACCATCACCCCTATTCCCCGCTAATAGTTTGCTAAGATTCCTAAAGAAAAGATCAATTTTACTTGGTAAAAGTGCTCTATCTTTTTTATGAGATTCATCTCTCTCACTCTTTCTAAAGGAATTCCAAGACATGAGGATAGGGTAAAATATTTCAAAAACAGAAAATTCGACATATATAATATTTAAGTCTTTATAAGTAAATCCCATTAGCCTTTGAATTTTAGTATTGAGAGGCTCAATGTAAAATAGATGCTCATGGAGTATTTCTTGGTGATACCTAATGCTCGCTTCAAATCATATTTAACTGTTTTATTTCCCTAGACAGCTTTATCATCATATGTATGTATAAAATGTAACATTAAAGACTTTTGATAATACATGTGTTAGATGTTCAAGTTTAATCAAAGTAAGTGTAAATTCTTTGTTTAAATTCAATGCCAGAAGTTGGCTCTTACTGTGTAATTGATATTTAATATACTCAAAGTTATAATTAGAATCCTATTGGAGCAAGATAATCTTAAATATAACTAGTGACTTTGACCATAGCAGCAGAAAAACATTTAAAACAGAGCAACAAGTAAACTTAAAGCTTTAAACAGACAGTAAAATTGAACTCTAAAAGTATCTGCTGGAGGAGGGGGTTGTATGTGTGATTCTCCACTTTTTATTACTAGGTTTCAAGTTTTTTAGTACTCACATTTTGTGTCATTTATTGAAAACAAGGCACCTAATGATCCTTTTTCAATGTTCTTGAACCAATAAAGCAGTAATAATACTATAAAAAAAGAAACGATGCCTCATAGAATAGAATTAACCTTGGAAAATTGAATAAACAGTTGTATTTTAAAGAAGTTTTTGTATATTTTATGTCCTGAATAGATACTTTTCTAGCTTCATTTGTTTCACTTTCCAATAATTATATATAAAACAATGTTCATAACAATATTAATATATATTATATATAATAAAAAAATGACTACATAGATCATAAGTGTGTCTCTTTAACTTAACATTTAAATTTCCTCAGCCTTTTTTTGCTCATTTCTCAGAATTATTTATGACTATTAATAGTAGGTGCAGAGAGGGCAACAGGATGGAATAGCAACATATTTTCAATATCTTCTACGATGGAAACAACACAAATTTCTTCTGTGTTAAATATATTAATTCATTTTGGAAAGAAATGTTGCCTGTTGTTGCCATATAGACAAACAAACAATTTTGAATATATCTTAATGAAAACTGTATTTATAATTTTGTGGAATAAAGAAAAAAATCTTAAATCATTAAAGAAACTATTATTTTGCAAGTTTAATCGTATATGGTGGAGAGAGATTAAAGTACATAATTCTAAGTTCTAGGTAATATTTAGAATGTTTTTTATCTGTTGAGCTAACTATACACATACACACATCTTTATATTAAATCTCATTTAACATTGGCAACCTTCCTATTTTTCCATTTTACAGATTTTTATGTGAATCAAAAACTCTCAAATAATAATGCTAAAATTGAATGAATTATGGTAATGGCTGTACTCACTCAGTAAAGTTACTAAAATCATACACTTGAAATGGGTGAATTTTATATGTGTAAAATATACTTCGATAGAGTTGCTTTAAAAAATCAGATTGGAATAAATTAAACTATTATCTCACATTTATTTTCTGTTTACCATTTTCCAGGAAATGTGCTAAATACTCTTCATTGATTGTCTCTAATGAACTATAAGGTATGTACCATTAGTATTTACAGATGAGGAAACTAATAAGCAGAAAGTTTATACAAATTTCCCAATATCACACATTTAGTGATATAGCTAAGAATGTACATATATCCTTCCTAAATGTATGGTTGCGGTATATAAAAATGATTCAGAATAAATTAAAACATTTCAATCTAGGTGAAGACAACATAATTTGCTGGTTGCTTTTAATAATATTTTCAAAGAGCTGATTATGTGATGCCTATGGCTCTATAGCTAGACTAACCTCTGGCCATTCTGGTATGTGATAGGAAATTTCTCTACATTTAAAAAGGGATTTTGTAAGAAGCTACACTCCAATTTCCAGTCAAGATGGCAGAATAGGTAAATGCTGTGTTCACTTCCTCCCACAACCCCATTCTAAATTGCAATTAAATCATAGAAAAACTATAATTGAAAACAACCTGAAGACTAGCTAGACAGTTTTATAACTAAGGATATAAAGAAGCAGCTACAATTAGACTGGTAGGAGGGGTGAAGATGTGGAACGGTAGGTTGCCCACACCCATGGTATGGTGATTAAGAATCGGGAGGGATCCCTTGGCTATGGAGGTCTTCTCTGAAGAGCAAGGGGTCCCAGCACTACACCAGGCTTCCCAAACTGGGGCTGGGAAGAGGAATACTCATAACGTCTGGTTGTGAAAACCAGTAGTAATTGGGTCTGAGTGCGATGGAGGGCTACTGGATCCTAGGCATTCCACTGTAGGGGCCCAGAGATGGACTCACTTGCTCACAAACACACACACTCTGGGTTCTAGTGCTGGGGCAGCAGCTCGAAAAACACCAGGGACATGTGGAGAAGAACTTGATTGACTAGCTTCAGGTCAGGGCTGGAGAATCAGGCATCAGGGCAGTTTTCTCTCAGGATGGTAGAGCTGGCAAGTGCCATTGTTTCTTTGTTAAGCCCTTCCTCACCCAGCTGGCAAGTGCAGGTGGGGGCCAAATCTCTGTTTTCCATGAGCCAGGCTAACACCATTCACCCTGCCCTGGTAATTCCCTGAGACCCTGCCCCAGCTGTTTCCAGTGTCTTTTCCAACAAGCGGCCTATTTAGATCATGCTGTAGACTTTCCTAAAATTTCTTAAAGGCCCACACAACACAAACAAGCAGTGGCTGCCTTCAATGTGCCCTGTACCTCTTGCTAAGTGGTGCCAACCCTGGTATAAGTGGCGACCGGTCTCAACTTGCATTGTAACACACATTTGGCATAAGCTGTGATCATGTTAGCTTGGAATGTAGCTTCAACTAAGCTGCCACAAGCCTGGCACAGGTGGTGGCTGGCTTCAGTACACATTGTGGTACCTACCAAAGTGTCCCAAACCCAGCACTAGTGACAGCCAGCCTTGGTTTACCCTCTCCAGCTATGCGCCCCGCGGCCCCCCGCCCCAGCACAAGCAGCAAAAACTGCAAATAACTTTGTAGCTTCCACCAAGCGGCCCTAAGCCAGACATAAATTGTGGATAATCTTGCACCAGGGCCCCAACTAAAAGGCTCTATAACCAATACATCCAGTGGCTGGCTTCAGACCATAGCAGAGCACCAAAACCAGCTCCACAAATGACACATCCAAAGGGCAGACTTGGCTGGCACTGGAGCTCTGCTAAAGCAACTCTTGCTCTGTGCCATCAGCCCCTGTACAACAACTCCCCCACTGTAATCACGGCCAGCCATCATAGCCACTCAGCCTGAAGGTCAGTCCCACCCACTGATGTACTAACAGTAATCAAGATTCTATTGCAACAGGAAGACAAAAACAACCCACACATGGAACATACCTAGAGAATCTGGCTCAGTTGAACGAGAAGTCTGTGTCACTGGGCTTCACATGACTCTACTACAAAAGGCCGCTCTGCCAAGACTGGGAAATATAGCAGATCTACCTAATACATAGAGTGTCAGCCAATATGAAGAGATAAAGCAACATGTCCCAAATGAAAGAACAGGGAAAATTCCAATAAAATAACCAACCAAATGGAGACAAACAATCTACCAGATACAGGTTCAAAATACTGGTTACAAGGATGCTCGATGAACTTAGGGGAAGAATAGATGAACACTGTGAGAACCTCAACAAAGAGAGAGAAACTATAAAAGAGAATCAGTCTGACATAAAAAAGACAATAACTGCAATAAAGAATATATTGGTGGAAATCAGCAGCAGACTAGATAAATCAGAGGATGAAATCAGCAATCTGGAAGACAAAGTAGTGGAAAACACCCAATCAGACCATTAAAGAAAATTTTTTTAAAAAATGAGTATAGTTTAAGTGACCTCTGGGACAATATTAGAGACAGCAACATTCACATCATGGGAGTACCAGAAAGAGAAGAGAGCAAGGAATTGAAAAACTATTTGAAAAAGTAATGACTGACAAATTTCCAAAGTTGGTGAAGGAAACAGACATACAAGTCCAGAAAACACAGAGTCACAAAAAAGATGAACCCAAAGAGGTCCACATCAAGACACATCATAATTAAAATTCCAAAGATTAAAGACAGAGAGAGAACCTTAAAGTTATCAAGAAAAAAGAAGTTAGTTACACACAAGGGAGCTCTCATAAGACTGTCAGCTGATTTCTAAACAGAAATTTTGCAGGCCAGTAGGGATTGGCACAAAATATTCAAAGTGATGGAAAGCAAAGATCTACAATCAAGATTACCTGGCAAGGCTATCATTTAGAATCAAAGGAGAGATAGAGTTTTCCACACAATAAAAAGCTAAGGGAATTCATCACCACTAAATCAATATTATAGAAATGCAAAAGGGACTTAAACAAAAGAGCAAAAAAATATGAACAAAAAATATAGGAAAGAAAAAATTGCTCACTGATAAAAGTGAACAAAAAGCAGTGGATCAAGCAAACATAAAGCTAGTATAAATGTTAAAAGGCAAAAGTAGGAAGATCATGTGTAATTACAACAGTAACAGGGATACACGCACAGATTATAAGTAAAATATAATGACTAAAACATAAACATGGAGGGAGAGAGTAAAAATTATAGTAATTTATAATGTTATCGAACTTAAGTGACCATCAACTTAAAATAGACTGCTATAAACATAGCTTGTATATATGAAGTACATGGTAACCACCAACCAAAAATCTACAAGAGATCTACAAGAAATAAAAGAAGATTCCAAATACAACACTATAGAAAGTCAAAACATACAATAAAAGTGAGTGAGAAATTAAGAAAAAGAGAACTATAAAAACAATCAGAAAACAGTGAATAAAATTGCAATTACTACATGCCTATAAATAATTACTTTAAAATTAATGGATTAAATGCACCATTTAGCATGTAAATAAATAAAATAGAATCTAAAAAAAAAACACTATAGAAAAATAACCATAAAACCCAGAGCTTAAAAAATAAGATTTGTTCATAGACCGTCTATAAGAGACCCACTTCAGATTGAAAGGTAGACATAAACTGAAAGTAAAGGGATGTGAAAAGATAGCTTATACAAATGGAAATAAAAAAAGATGGGGTAACAATACTTATATCAGGGAAAATAGACTTTAAAATGGGCTGTAAAAATTAACAAGAAAGATCATTTCATAATGACAAAAGGATCAATCCAACAAGAGGAAATAACTCTCAGAAACATCTAAACACCTAATGTAGAAGCACCAAAATACATAAAGTAAATATTGACAGATATAAAGGGAGAGATCAATAATAATGCAGACATAGTAGGGGACTTTAACACTCCACTGACATCTATGGATTGGCCATCTAGAGAGAAAATGGACAAAGAAACAGTGGCCTTAAATGACACATTAGATGACATCTTAATATTTTTAGGACATTTCACACCAAATCACTATCCATTCTTCTCAAGTGAAGGAGAACATTTTCAGTATAGACCACATATTAGGCCACAAGACAAGTCTCAATAAATTTAAGAAAATTGAAATTGTATCAAGCATCTTCTCTTAGCACAACAGTATGAAACTAAAAATCAATTACAAGAAAATTGAAAAATACACCAATACATGGAGGTTAAGTAATATGCTACTAAACAATGAATGAGTTAATGATGAGATCAAAAGAAATCAAAAGATACCTTGAGACAAACGAAAATAAAAACACATTGACCCCAAATCTATGGGACACAGCCAAAGCAGTTCTATGAGAGAAATTTATAGCAATACAGGCCTATTTGCAGAAACAAGAAAAATTGCAAATAAACAATCTAACCTTACCTGTAGAGACCAGGAATAAAAGAAAAAGAACAAAGCCCAAAGTGAGTAGAAAGGAGATAATAAAGACTAGAGTGTAAATAAATAAAATAGTCAAAAACAAAAACATAAACAAAAACGATGAAACCCAGAACTAGTTCTTTGAAAAGAAAAACAAAATAACAAAATAATAAACTTAGCCAGACTTATCCAAAAAAAAGGAAGAGAGAGGGCTCAACTAAATAAAATCAGAAATGAAAGAGAAGTGATAACCAAAAGCAAAGAAGTATACAGATTATTAGTAAAAACCATTAACAACTATATGCCAACAAATTGGACAGTCTAGATGAAACAGATAAATTCCTAGAAACATACAAGCTTTCAAGGCTGAATCAGGATAAGACAGAAAATATGAACAGACTAATAAAGATGAATAACTACTAACAATCAAATCAGTAAAAAAAAAAAAAAGGGAAAGAAAAAAGAAAAGTAAAAGTAGAAGAAAAACAAACAAAAGTTCTGGAGCAGATTACTTTACAAGTGAATTTTACTAAATGTTTAAAAAAAGAATTAATACCTATCCTTCTCAAACTATTCCAAAATATAGAAGAAGAGGTAAAGCACCCAAACTCATTTTACAGGTTCACCATTACCCTGATTCCAAAACCAGACACTACAAGAAAAGAAAATTATAGGCCAATATTATGGATGAACATAAGTGCAAAAATTCTCAACAAAATATCAACAATCCCAATCCAGCAATATTTTGAAAAGATCAGATACATTGATCAAGTGAGTTTATTTTGGGGATGAAGGTTGGTTCAATATCTGCAAGTCAGTTAACATGTTACACCATATAAACAAAAAGAAAAATAAAAATTATATGATCATATCAATAGATGCTGAAAAAGCATTTGACAAAATCTAATATTCCTTTACGACAAAAACTCTCATCAAAAAGTGGATAGAGGGAACATACCTCAACATAATAAAGGCCTTACATGACAAATCCACAGCTAACATCATACTCAGTGGTGAAAAGCTGACAGTCTTTAAGATCAGGAACAAGACAAGGATTTCCATTTTCATCACTTTTATTCAACATAGTATTGGAAATCCTAGCCACAGCA
Source organism: Pteropus alecto (assembly GCF_000325575.1). NCBI lineage: Eukaryota > Metazoa > Chordata > Mammalia > Chiroptera > Pteropodidae > Pteropus > Pteropus alecto. Next base: position 9,361,617 of record NW_006436282.1, on the reverse strand, counting down.
GTCAGACAGGAAAAATAAAATGCATCCAAATTAGAAAGAAAGAAGTAAAATGGTCATGATTTGCAGATGACATGATACTATGTACAGAGAATCCTAAAGATTTCACCAAAAACCTATTAGAATAAATTTAATAATCTATTAAAGCTAATAAATATTCAAAAATCAGTTGGATTTTATTCACTAATAACAAATAATCACAAGAAGCAATTAAGCAACTGATCCCATTTATAATTGCATCCGAAAGAATGAACTGCCTAGGAATAAATTTAACCAAGAAGGTAAAATACCTGTACTTGGAAAACTATTAAGACATTGAAGACAGAAACCAAAGAAGATACAAATAAATGGAAGGATATATCATGCTTATGAATAGGAAGAATTAACATTGTTAAAATGTCCATATTACCCAAAGCAATCTGTAGATTTCATGTGATCCCTATCTAAATACCAATGGCATTTTTCATAGAATTAGAACAAATAATCCTAAAATTTATGTGGAACCAGAAAATACTACAAATACCTGGTACAATCTTGAGAAAGAAGTGCAAAGTTGGAGGTATCATACTACTTGATATTAAACTATACTACAATGCTATAGTAATCAAAACAGCATGATACTGGCATAAAAACAGACACATAGATTAATGAAACTGAATAGAGAGCCCAGAAATAAACCTGTACCTATACAGTCATTTAATCTATTACAAAGGAGGCAAGAATATACAATGGGGTAAAGACCATTCAATAAATAGTGTTGGGAGAACTGGACAGATATATGCAAGAAAAAATGAAACTGGACAACCTTCTTAAACCACATACAAGAATAAACTCAAAATGGATTAAAGACTTAAATGTAAGACCCAAAACCATAAAACTCCTAGAAGAAAACTCTCTGACATTGCTTTTAGTAGTATTTTTCTGATACATATTCCTGAGCAAGGGAAACAAATGAAAAAAATGAAAAAATGGGTCTACATCAAACTAAAAAGTTTTTGCAAAGCAAAGGAAACCATTAACAAATGAAAACACAACCTACTGAATGGAAGATATTTGTAATGATACATCTGATAAGGTGTTAATATCCAAAATTTATTTAAAAACTCATACAACTCAACACCCCAACTACAAACAACCCAATTAAAAAATGGGCAGAGGACCTGAAGAGGAATTTCTCTAGAGAGGACATACCGATGGCCAATAGACATATAAAAAGATGCTCAATGTCACTGATCATCAGAGAAATACAAATTCAAACCACAATGAGATATCACCTCACACCTGTCAGAATGGCTATCATTAATAAATCAACAAAAAACAAGTGTGGACGGGGATGTGGAGAAAAGAGAACTCTTGTGCATTGTTAGTGAGATTCAAATTGATGCAGCCACTAAAGAAAATAATATGGAAGTTCCTCTAAAAATTAAAAATATAACTACCATATGATCCAGCAATTCCACTTCTGGGTATTTATTTGGAGAAATCCAAAACATTAATTCAAAAAGGTATATACACTCCTATGTTCATGCGGCATTATTTACTATAGCTAAGATATGGAAACAACCTAATTGTCTATCAATAGACGAATGGATAAAAAAGTGGTACATATATACAATGAAATATGCTTAGCTATAAAAAAAAAATGAAATCTTGTCATCCGCAACAACTTGGATGGGTCTAGAGAGCATGACGCTAAGTAAAATAATTCAGAGAAAGGCAAATACCATATGATTTCACCTATATGTGCAACCTAAAAACAAAAATGAACAAACAAAACAAACTCAGATACAGAAAACAAATTGATGGTTGCTAGATGGGTGGGGAGTTGGGAGTATGAGTGAAAAGGGTGATGGGATTAAGAAGTACAAATTTCTAGTTATAAAAATAATCATGAGGATGTAAAGTACAGCATAAGGAATATAGTCAGTAAATTGTCATAACTATGAATAGTGGTAAATGGGTACTAGACTTATCAGGGTAATCACTTTATAAGTTATGTACATGTCTAATCACAGTGTTGCACACCTTGAACTAATATATATCCATTGTAATTAAAAATCAAATAAAAACTTACAGTTCATCATCCCATAATATAAAAATAAATACAAATTAAATAAAAATACAAAAGGCAATTTGTATTGGTGATTCTATGAATTGCTGCTAAATGTATTCTAACTATACTGTCCAGTCTATATTAATTGTAGAAATACCTACTTTGAATAAATTTGAATCATTATTGTTACTTTTGTTAAATTATATTTAGTGTTAAGTTGATCTAATAAAATTTTTAAAAAGCTGGCAATATATACAGCAAGCATTAAGTAAATTATTTTATTGTCTAATGAGTAATTACACTAAAATGCTTTATGGAGAGTGGACTTTGTCATTCTCTTCTTCAGAGAAAGAAGAAAAAAATATATTACAAAGAACAAAATTTTGATCTTTTTCCTCTACTGGAGCTGGTCCACACCAGCACTTTGATTTTCCTTTAATGCTTTAAATTATCTCATTAATTTTCATGTCATAAAATGAAAGCAAGACTTCATAGGATGGTGTGATGGCCTTTAGAAAAATACAAGTCTGGGCGGAATTCCTAACATGCATTAGTCCTTGAGACACAGGATCCTCACCTGTAGTATAGGACTGTAAATAACTATCTGGCGGAATTGCTGCAAGGCTAAATAAACAATAAGAATTACCAAAACAGTGCTAAGACCATGGTAGGTGCTCATTCATACTTATTAATAAAAACATATTTGAATATATTTGCACTCCCCTTTTTATATCCATAGAAATGTGTATGTGTGTTTGTGTGTGTTTAAGTAGATTATTTGACTTTGAAACTTCAGGTAATCCTTTTTCTTTTTTTTTCAGATAATCCTTTAAAGATGAGGTTTTAGTTTCTAAAATCTTTCTGCAGTTGTACTAATAGTGGTTGGGTACTGATTTTTTTTTTTTTTTAACAGCAATGTGTCTCTAAGGAAAGACTAATGTAATATTTTTGTTTTCACATTTAAAATTCTTTACATGCTGTGGAAGCATATGCTTGGAAATAAAAATAGAGATGGTAGATAAATGAATGAACATTCTCTAATGTTAAGTAGAAAGTCTAGAGGAAGATACACCTTCTAAGAATGGGACACAGACTGACTTCAATCCATTGGAAATTAGGCAGAGAACATGTGTCCACTCTTTTTCCTCACTGTAGGATGGGTTCATCTGCTAGTTCCCATTTGCTTACCTATTAAATAATATACTGTATCTGTAAAAAGGTTGTCAACAGAAAGGTAAAACAAGGTGAAAGTCACTGTCATTCTTCGTGAGTTGTCTGATATAATATGACCTGAAGTTACATGAAATGGTGAAGGGAAGCAAGGAAAGATTCTGAAACAATGTCAACCTCAGAAGGACATGAACTCTTTCCATTTAAAAAGAACGGGAAACTATAGAAAATGTTACTAAATGTATTTAATGGTAATATGACCAATGAATTTTATAGCTTTTTATAGAAATCACAGTGAGAAGAAATATTAACAATTTAGAGGAGAAATAACGTCTTAATTATTTTATTGAACATTTACTTATGTAGCACTTACTGTATGACTGGAATTGTTTTAAGTGCTTTATTTGGATTAATTTATTAAATCTAATAAAATTTTATAAAGTACATAATATAATTCATATGCAGTAACTGAGCTCTTAAGAAATGTGTCCAAGTTCACAAGCTAGTAAGTGAAAAAGCCATGCTTCTAACCTAGAGAGCCTAGTGCCAGTGTCTGGTTCTTACCCCCTAGGCTATAGTAATGGTATCAGATTTTATCACCAATACTACCAGGAGCAACAAAAGCTCAGGAAGAAATGAGGTCAGCTGGTATCACTACTTTCACTGAATTCCATGGCCTGAACTTTGTCTTAAGAGAGAGGAGCGCATCCAGTGTTGACATATACTCCCATCATACATTATTTGAGGCTTTTGACAATGACACTAAAAATTGCTTTGACAGGTTGACATCAAAGACTCACTTTGCTGATAGTCTACTTAAATATTTAAACTAAAAGATTATCATGGTTGGGGTTAGAAAATGAACAAAGAATTTTGAAAAAGGGATTTTTAGGCATTTATAAAGCGGAAATAAAAAACTTAAAAACAAATGGAGTTACAAAAAGGACTGTTTATTTTGCTTATGTTGCCAGCTGGTAACTTCACCTGAAAAGTTTACCAATATCCTCAACGTATTTCATCACTAGAATCTCATTAGGTTACCACTAGATCATTACTAGAATCTCAGGTTCTTAAAAATGCATCTGTCTAGTTTCTCAAGTCTACTTATCTTAAATGATTGCTACCTCTCTAGGGAACAGAAAGATTTGTATGATTCAATAAAGTGGTTATTTTCTTGATGCTTCAGTAAAAGTGACAACATAGTGTCCTTTAAATGGGACTAGGGTATATCCTGCTGTGCTTCACAAAACATTGCTTTATTATCATTAGGATCACAATTAAATTTTAATATGTAATTGGCACAAGTAATCGAACCATTGGTTGATCCAATTTCGTCCCCTGATATTAGGGAAAAAGCTGGAACTAACATGAATGTGAAATCATCTTGAAAGTGAGCAATTCAGGATTAGCAAACTAGAGATATATTTATGGTTCATATTTACTATGCCTGGGAAATTTTTATTCTTAAAAACAGAGTTTCGACTTGATGAAAGAACATTTTAGAAAATATAGTAAAAGAAATATAATACCATAGGTGACCAATGAAACAGCCTGCTTATTCCTAATGTACTTTACCAATTTTGAATGTATCGACGACACACACTAATCTAGTATCATTTATTTGGTAAAATACATATATTAAAACTTCTAGAGATTTTTATAAAGTAAAATATACATATTTTAAATGTTATCTTATAATCCAATACACCAAGTATGAATATTGCTACTCCATGCATCCAAAGATCTTTGAACACCTCTAATCACTGCCTTTTTTGGTCT
>NW_006436282.1:9285904-9356517 GCF_000325575.1 Pteropus alecto | reverse complement strand
TTGAAAGCATTCATTTTTTTTTTGGTCTAATATCTTATTACCTCTTTGATGTTTTTATCCTAAAAAAGGATATAAGCAAGTATAGAATCAATGGGTAACTAAAAGTAGTATTTCACAAAATTATTAATCAAATTTATTGACATTTATTGAGTGTATGTTTACCACTTTATTAAAAATTCAACAAGCATTTCTTGAACCCATAATAAGCAGCTATTGTGCCAGACACTGGGGTTAACATGAAAGAAAAGACTCAACTGTCAAGACAGTCCCAGTATGCTATGATAAAAGAGTGATGACTTCCTTTATATATTGATACTGATGTACAATTCATTGTGGTAAGAGAAAATCAGTTCTGTATATGGAACACTTAGATCAGTTTAGTCCTAAACTATTTCAGATACCTCCATCCTTGAAGGTAATGGCTCAGCTTTAAAACAGAAATTTTGGAAGTCATTTTTAGATACCACTCTTCCTTTTGACAGGACAGATATCACAAGCTGTACTAGAGCTGAGGTTATTTGCAAAGTAACCTTATGCAGGAGTTTTTATTACATGTGTATTCAAGGCTAATTATTACTAACTCAAAACCAAGGAAAACATTAAAGGATATATAATGTTGTTAAATTTTTATTTCGCTGACTAAAAAATTGATTTATAAGTGGTCATACTACTTCAGTCTTTAACATATTTTATATGAAGGCCATAAACTAAATCCCTCTTCAGATATCTACAACTTTATAGCTTCAAATATCAGAACCATTTCATTTCATTAGCAGCTAATTACTTCTTTATGTAGTTCCCATTAAAATCAGAAAGGTATACTTAGAAAATCTTTCCATATTTCCTTGAATGCTATTGATAAGAGAAATGGTATGATCTGCCTTTTCAATATTCTAATGAGGTTGTTGCACATTATAAAATACCAGGCAATTATTGTATAACAGTTTATTTTTAGAGCTCTTCATAAAGAGCTAATTATTCAGATGTAAATTCTGATCACATTAATGTTATTCTCTCTCTTAACAGGATTCTAAGATTGTGTAAAACAGAATATGATCTACTCTTTATCCTCCATTGAGACAAATATAAAGCCAAGAATAAAGCAGTTAATAACTGTCATGAGCAACAACCTATCACTTTTTCTCTGAAATGACCCAGCTTCTCTTAAAGTGTTCAGTTAGCAGCCTTGTTTCTTCCAACCCCCGTTGGCTACAACTGACAGAGAAGGATATACAACTTAAACTGGGCTAAGCAGCATCCTTCTCTAGGATATTAGTAGAGATAAACAAAAGATCAGGCCCTCTTCAGACAGGCAAAATGGTTGCAAGTGAGCCCAGGCACTCATAACAACCACTCGTAGCAGCAATGGGCCAGTATGTATTGGTTAGATGATTTTTATCTTGAAAATCAAAAAAATAATAATAAAAAATAAAAGAGTATTGAGAGAGAAGGGGATAGGGCAGGGGGAGAGGGAGGGAAAGAAAATTTCCAAATGTTCCAAAACTGAAGTTGTTTTTTTTCCCTCTCATGAATTACTAATTTTTAAAATTAAAGTAAAAATGTTTATTTTTTAAATTATAGCTATCATAGAAAAAGTGTAGCATTTCTAATATGCCATTATAAAAATCCAGCTAACACAAGAAAGCATATATTATTGAAAATTTTGAAAATCACCTGTAACCATACCACACAAAAATAACATATGTATATTTTTCCTAGATACAGGCACATATTTTAAATAAAAATGGAACTGTATCCTACACTGATTTTGTGTAAGTAGACTTTTTATACTATTGAGAGCACTTTTTAGGCCAACAATGTACATCTTTATCATCATATTAATGCTTAAATAATATTCAATTACATAGATGATAGCACAATTAATTTCTAAAACCCCTATTTGAGTATTTGAGCAGTTTTCAACATTTTTTAATATTTAATCTTTTAGAGCAGTTTTAGATTTAAAACAAAATTGAGAGAGGTACAGAAATTTCCAATACACCTCCTTTCTGCACACATGTGTAGCATCTCTATTAAATCAATTACCAGAAATATACGAATGTATGTATATGTGTGTGTGTGTGTGTGTGTGTGTGTGTGTATTTTTTACCAAGGATAGACTTACATTGACACATCATAACCAATTAAAGTCCGTAGTTTACCTAGTGTTTATATTTTATGGGTTTAGACAAACATGTAATGATATACCTCCATCATTAAAATATCATAGAGTATTTTTACTGCCCTAAAAATTCTCTATGCTCTGCCTATTCATTTCTCCCCACCCTAGCCCCCATCAAGCAACCTCTGATCTTTTTATTATGTCTCCACAGTTTTGCCTTTTCCAGAATGTTATATACTTGGAATCACACGATTTAGCCATTTCAGATTGGCTTCTTCCACTTAGTAACATGCATTAAAATTCCTTCATGGCTTTTTATGGCTTGATAGCTCATTTCTTTTTAGCATTGAATAGTACTCCATTATCAGGATGTATCCCAGTTTACCCATTCATTTACTAAAGGATATCTTAGTTGCTTCCAAGTTTTGCAATTGTGCTATAAACATCTATGTGCAGGTTTTTGTGTGAACATGTTTTCAACTCCTTTGGGTAGAGTTTTCTCTTAAAATTAATAATTCTCAAAGTTAATGAATTCAATTCTTTTACAGCAATTTCTAGTCTTGATTTTGAGAATAAAGGCTGGAGTAACTATTCAGAAAATATCATTGGCTCTCTAGTATCTGTTTGTCAGAGTCAGAGTTGGGATACAGGAGATATTCTGAAATTTGCCATATGTGAGTTTAATTTTATAAAAACTTACATTTGCCACAGCAAATTACTTTAAGCAGTTGAGCCTCTTGATCTTCCACTTATTTTAAATCCTCTTTTCCTCTCCTGAACTTGGTTTCTAAGCATCTGTGTCATATCTCCTTGGACTCTGAGGGCAAATTCTAACAGAGAAAATTGACCTCCCTTTGGTATATTGAGAGATCAGATAGAGATTAGTGAAAGATTGTGGAAGTCTTTTGACTTTCAATGGATGTAACCTATCAAAGCATTGTTTGTTTGTTTGTTTGTTTGTTTATATACTTACTAAAGTCCTCTAGGCATTTTAGGAACAGGATGCTCTGATATTTGTAGGGAGCAATTTCCTGTTTACTCTGGCACAATGATATCTGAGCAAGTCAGATTTCAGTGGGGAAACATCACAGAATGTGTGATCTAACAGCTTCTTCCACGTTCTCATACTCTTGCCAATAATAAAACTGTTGCCATGCTTACCACTCGGTGTTTGAGCTGTGACACAGTACACAAACTGTGACATCAGATTGTCCATCTGAGTTTTTTTTTTTTTTTATGTGAATTGCAATGATCTTTTTAAATTGTTATTAATCATATTGAGTATGCTAGGGAGACTGTTTTTTGTCTACCCGAGTTGCTTTTCCCAGCACTTTTTATTATTCTTTTAAAAAATAATGTTATGGTAGACAATGGTTATGTATCATAAAATAACTAAATTTACCTAGTGAAAACTATAGCTATTCAAAACAAAATTACTAGGTTAACTGAGAAAATATGGCTCTCAGGCTTCAGAAAAAAAAATATATTTTATGATATTTTGAGTTTGAATTTTTCTTGAATGCAAAAAAAAATGAAATTGTTGATGAAGGCTATCTGAGTATATATAATTATTAATTTCTTCACAGTTTTACAAGAAGGAAGACTAGATTATTTATTAGCCATGATTTCAGACAAGCTCCTGCTCTAATCACCAACTTTTAAAAAGCTTCTATCTTTAATATTAAAAAATTAAAATTCTATAATCAAAGCTTTAGAACATTGGGTACTGTCTAGCTTCTGTGCTAAACTACAATTGCCACAATGAGACATAAAAACCTTGTCATATTAGTAATTTACTCTCCACAGCAAATCAAATTAATCCTTTTATGAGAGCAGGTTTTCATAGTAAGGGAATGTGGAGAGACCATGATGACCCTGAGAGCCTATCAAGAAGGGAAAGGATGCCAATAAGAAAAGAGAGGTGGGCATGGGGGTGGGGATTAGAGGAGGAGAGAAATGGAAGGAAGTTTCCAAAGAGAAAAAAAATGTATTTATTTTATTTAAGCTTTCCTAGAAATAGACTCTGAGACAAAGATTCATGTGCAAGTAGCTGACTTGATGGTCAATAATTTGGGAGGCACCTGAAGGAAAGTGAGGCGTGAGAAAGGAAAGAAGGTATCTAAGCTAGCAGAGCCTGAGAATAAGGCTTCATCGAAGGTATTTTATTTGAGAAGTAATTTCAGCTAAGAGGGGTGAAGAAAAGTGAAAATGAAACAGGAAAGAAAGAAAAAAACACAAGAACTGATTAAGTTGAATAGGTAACTGGGGCTCAATATCTCAAGACCTTCTGAAGAGCCTTCTCAGATGCACCTCAGAACTATACCTCTGTCTATGTGGTAAAACAAAGGAAAAAACTTCCATCTATTTACCTAAGACACAACATAGTGTGGTGGGAAAATAAATCTCAGTTTTGGAGTCAAATAGACCTGGATTTATATCTTGATATTGCCTACTTACTAGCTATGTAGAACAGTTAAAACACCTTCCTGGGAGTTTTATCTTACATATGTAAAACAGGAGATAATAGTACCTACTTTTTTTTTTTTCCCCCCTGGTAAAAACCCAGATAATTACTTCAGAGTTTTCCAACAATAAAAGATTCTTCTAAATGTGTCTCTCAAATTATTTTTCCCTAAAAATAGCAAAGAGGAAAATCTTTTACTTTGAGATTCAAACTTTTCTCTTCTGATTTAATTAGTGAACACAGCTATTAACTTTATTACTGTTTTAACCTTCTATTTCTTTATGAAAGCAAGAATGTAAAGGAAAACATTAAAAATTATATTAAATTATTATATTTTATTAATTACAATATTAGGAATTGAATTTATGAACCTTTAAAATTTTCTTCATGTACATTGATTGGTAAATATAAATTTAGTATTATTAATTTTTAAAACATATTTGAGTGACAATTTTTAAAAGAGTCAAATGTAGTATTAAATATAAAGTAATGTATTTATAAATTATATAAAAAATGTCTAAGAGACCAAAGAACTTTGAGATTGGCTCTATAATATGATCTCCATTTATCCCTGATACCTGCATTCAAGATAAATGAAACCACGTAACTTTTCAGGAGGCTCTATAGAGCCTATAAATTATGATGAGTCACTTTCTATGAATTTGTGAAATGTTTTCCCTCATTTTTGCCACTTCCTGGGATGACAGAACATAAATCTGGCCCAAACTATAACATATGTACAGCCTTGATATGTACTTAAGAAGTCGGAAATCAACTTTGATAAACAACATAGTTATTTAATCACTAAATTATAATAAAACTTTCAGCAAAATAATATTTAAATTCCTTTTCTCTTAGTTTTGCTCTTTTAAATATGAAAAAATTTAGTTAACTGTAAATAGATATTCATCTACTTTAGTAGCAAAGAACTTAGGGCAAAAGAGAAAAAGTGAGGACAAAATTCTGTGAATGTTAAGTCTTAGCTATAATTCCTGCCTTTTCCTCATGCCATCCTATGGAGGAAAAGTCCAATCCCAAAGGGCACATCGCCTTCACTCCACTGTCTCATTTATTGGGGAGATTTTGTAGTATCACAAAGACCTTTGCTCCAGGGTAAAGCAGCTATTCTGGGTGCTTGCCAACTGAAGTGATGGTCTAACAAAATCTGTCAACAGAGAAAATATACCACATCCTCATATTCATGTTGCGGCTGCTTTCTCTCTTCCCTTTCAGCATATCCCTTGGGACACTGCATATACAGAAGGCCAAGAAGGGTGACATACGTGTGAACATATGGCGCTGCCTTCCTGGGGTAATGTACATGAAAGCATATGGCACTGCCCTCTTATTCTTCAGCAAACACAGGAAGAACTTTGCCATAGTTACCTTGTTGATTTCCCATATGGTTCTGAGTTATCCCTGCAAGGTGATAATTTGCATTCATTGTCCTCCAAAATTCTTTCTAGAACTAAAGAAATGTCTTAGCTCTATAAAATTTAGGAGCTAGCCATCTAAATGTACATATTTCTAAAGAAACAGATGACTACAGTTATATATATGCATACATGTATGTGTGTATGCATATGATTATATATGTGTGTGGATACCCCATGCACACATCCCTGGGAGAAAAATTACAATTTTTTTCTTTTATATACTTTATTTTGACATATATTATAAAATTTCAATTTGTTGCTTTTTTTTTACTTTTTTACATCAAGTCTTTTCATTCTCACTGGCTACTTTACTATACATTTCTTATTTTAGTTTAGAACTAATTCTTCCAAGAAGCCTAATATTCTAAGTTTAGAATAGATGACTCTTCCAGGGACTTTCAGAAGACTATTTTTCATCACCATGGTACTTAACATAGTCTAAACACTTGATACTATTAAACATCATGAAAAAGAGACCATGTTTATATTTTTCATCATGGTGTTTCTCCTATGACTAGCATGGATCCAAGCAAGAGGTAGATGATTAATAAATACTGTGTGAATAAATGAAGGAATGCTTTTATATAGGGAAATTATAAAGAAGACCTGGACAAGCACAAAAATGTAAGAAAGATAAAGAAATTATGTAGTAGAAATCTCAGTATTTAGTAACTGGTTAGATATAAGTATTAAAGAACAAAGTGGAATCAAGAAGGAATCTGACTTTTCTAGCGTATGATAATGAAGTAAGGAAATATAAGGAACTTAGAAGGGATTATTCATAGGGATGAAGAAAGATGAGAGGCTAACAATTTCCCTTTTTTGCTGCTTTCCATGGTAAATCTAGTCATTTTTTTTCTTTCCTTTATTTGGGATTAGTGATATCATGCTATAAAAAATATACATATTTTGTGTCCTACCTCCCCAAACCCCACTAGTCTGATGATTTATGTTCCCATGTAGACCTGATCCGATCTCAAGGCTATACCAATTTATAATTCGATGCTGACAAACCAACATCAACATCATAATAACCACATAGTTGAGACTCTCCACTGAGGGTTAAAGACTTTTCTGTTCTAGAAGATAATGTTAACTTCATGCAGCTGTCCTAGAACATTACGCAGTGTGAAAAATCACATGATCATCTTAGCAGATGCAGAGAAAGCATTTGAAAAAAAATTTAACATACACTTATGATAAAAACTATAAACAAATTGAGTTTGGAAGAGATGTACTTCAACATAATTAAGTCCATCCATGACAGGCCACATCTAATATCATATTCAGTGGTAAAATGTTGAAAGCTTTTTCCTAAAATATAAAGAATCAGACAAGGGTGGCCACTCTTACCATTTCAACATAATAATGGAAATCCTAGTCAGAACAGTCAGGCAGAAAAATAAAATAAAAGGCATCAGAATTGGAAAGGAAAAATCAAAATTGTCTCTATTTACAGATGACATGATTTAATATAGAGAAAATCCTACAGACTCCACCAAAAAACATAGATGTAATCAATATGTTTAATAAAATTGTAGGAGAAAATACCAACTTATAAAAACCAGCACCATTTGCTATACATTAAAAATGAATTATCTGAAAAAATAAGAAAATCATCCCATTTATAATAGCACCAAATAAAATACTTAGGAATGAATTTAACTAAGGAGGTAAAGGATCTCTACACTGAAAACTTTGCAGTCATTAAAAACATTGAAGACACAAATGAATGGATATCTCATGTTCATAGATTGATTTTTAATGTTGTTAAATGTTCATATTCCCCAAAGCCATCTATAGATTCAATGCAATCCCTATCAAGATTCCAATGGCATTTTTTACAGGAAAAGAAAAAGAAATTCTAAAATTTGCATGAAACCACAAGAGACCACAAATAAAACAACTCTGAAAAAAAAAAGACAAAGCAGGAGATAGCACACTTCCTGATATTAAACTATACTACAAAGTTTTATAGTAATTGAAACAGTATGATAGCAGCATAAACACAAACACATAGACAAAAGAGAAAGAATTGGGAGCCCAGAAGTAAACCCATGAATATATGGGCAACTAACATTTGACAAGGGAGCCAAAGCACTCAGTAAGGAAAAGTGTCTCTTCAAAAAATAGTGCTGAAAAATTGGATATTCACATGTGCAAGAATAAAACTAGACCCCTATCTTACACCACTCAGATGAGAAGGCAACCTGTGGAATGAAATTATTGCAAACCACACATCTGATAAAAGGGTTACTACCCAAATTATATAAGGAACATATACAACTCAATAACAAAAAACAATCTGACTAAAAAATGAGCAGAAGAACTGAATAGATATTTTTCCATAGAGACATCCAAATGGCCAAGAGGTATATGAAAAGATGCTTGAAATTTCTAATCATCAGGGAAATGCAAATCAAAATAACAATGAGATATTACCTTACACCTTTTAGAAAAACTTTTATCAAAAAGACTAGAAATAAATGCTGGCAAGTTTGGGAAGAAAAAGGAAACATTGTACACTTTTGGTGAAAATGTATATTGGAGCAGCCTCTGTGGAAAACAGTAAGGAGGTTTCTCAAAGATTTAAAAACAGAACTATTAAATGATTTAGGAATTCTACTTTGGGGTATATACTTGAAGGAAACAAAATCAATACCTTAAATAGATATCTGGACTCCCATTCTCAATGAGGCATTATTTACAATGTCCAAGACAAGGAAACAATCTAAGTATCCATCATCAAATGAAGAAAATATGATGCAAACACACACACACACACACACACACACACACACACACACACACAGAGGAATACTTACTGGCTATAAAAAATAATGAAATTCTGCCACTGTGACTACATGGAGGGAACTTGAGAACATTATGCTACATGAAATAAGATGGAGAAAGACAGATACTGTATGATTTTGCTTATATGTGGAATCTATAAAACTAAACTCATAGAAATAGAAATCAGATTTGTGGCTGTCAGAGGTGGTGGTGGGTTGGGGAAATTGGGCAAAGGTGGTCAAAAGGTCCAAACTTCCCGATATAAGTAAGTTCTAAGGATGAAACGTACAACATGATGACTATAGCTAATGATACTTTTTGTACCTTGAAGGTTGCTATGAGAGTAGATCCGAAAAGTTTTCATCATAATGAAAAAAATTTTATCTATGTGAGATGTTACCTAAACTTGTGGTAATCAATGTACAATATATACATATATGAAATCACTATGTTGTACCCCTTAAAGTTATAAATGTCAATCATATCTCAACGAAACTAGAAAAGATTAGAAAAAGAAAATCTTTATTTTTTAATTGGATTTTTTAGCTCTTTTGTGCTTAATGTAGTCATTGGGTTAAATCTATCATTTTGCTATTGTTTTGTTTTGGAACCATATAGCCTTTTTTACTTTTGAGATTCGTTATTTTTTGAAATGATATACAACTTTACTTTTAATGTAAGAACATTACCATAACATACTTTCCTTTTCCTCCTCCTGTACTTGGTGCTATTTTTGTCATACAATTTATTTCTGCATATTTGTAAACACAACAATACATTATAATAATTTTTAATAAACTTAATTTTAGAACAGTTAGAATTATAGAAATACTGGGATTATAGAACAGAGTTTCTGTATAACTCAAGTCCAGTTCCTCTATTATTAACATCTTATGTTAATGTACATTTGTCACAATGTATCTTAATTGAAATGTTTCTAGATTTTGTTTTCTATTAGAGAAGTAATGTGCTATTGGGAGAAAGTCCCCAGAGATAAAGTACAATTCTCATCACATCATACAAGATACACAGTATCAATAAAACTTATTTCTGTTGATGTTAACCTTGATCACCACACTTGAGATGTGTTTGTCAGGTTTCTCTGCTGTGAAATTATTCTTTTCTCTTCCTTTTCATACTGCATTCTTTAGAAAGAAGACACTATGTACAGCTCAAACTAAAGTGGGGAGTTATGCTTCATCTTGACAGTGATTTTATGAAATTCTGTTGTGTAGGGGATTTGTATTTATTCAACCTTTGTTATTTATTCAATAATTCATTTATATCATTATGAACTCATTGATATTTTATACTTTGATCTATAATCTAATACTATTTTATTTACTTTGTTGATAAATTGTCCTGCCTTTGACTACTGATAACTCTTTCAGTTGGCTCCTGTTTTCCTTTGATCTTATTTTTGGTTTTGTTTCTTTGGAGGAGTACTTTCTTACTTTCTGGCACTCCAGGTTCATTTTATACATTTCCTCTTACCCCACCCTATAATCAGCAATTTCTCTAATATGTCATGGTTCCTTTTATTGGAGAATAGTAATATAAATCAAGATCTGAACACTGAATGTGTTTCTTTTTACTTGGGTGTCATTACTTCTAGGTCCTTTCAGCTGACAGATGAAGCAGATGTGTACATGTATGTATACTAATCCACATCTATGCACATATTGATTGTCCCTTATATTCAATTAAGTTTCCTGATTCTGGATGCCGAAACATAAATGAGACATAATCAGCTTCTGGGAATTGGTTGCCTTAAAGCTCCTCAGTAATTAATTGTTCATTACACAGAAGTTGATTGCACACTATCATAGAATTTTACCCTATGCATGCTCATTCTGGTATTTGGCCAAAAATTTAAGAAGAATAATGAGGATTTCTGGAACTTTTCTCTGATTAGTTGTGTTCTGTCTGGTATTCTTCCCTACAAATTCTATCCTAGAATGCCCAAATTTCAGCCTATGTCTCTTGAACTCCTAATATATGTCTCTAGAGTGCTGTGCTTTGTTTGGGTTCTAGTTTCTACGTAGGGGTTTAGAAAATACCACCAGACATAAAGCTGGATAATCATATGGCTTGAGTCACCTGTTTAACTTTTCTTAGTGATTATATTCCTATTCTGCCTTTTGTACAGTCTGGAAGATTAAAAATATTCTACAGTTTAGGTGTTTATGGAAGAAAATGCATTATACCCAAAAACCTAGAAGTCCTATTTTGACTTTTTAAAAATTGCTTCCTCAAAAGAATAGATTAGAATGTCTTTTAATGTTCTTTTCTAACCTAGAATTATTAAAATATCCTAATAATTCTTGAGATTTTAGTAAATGTTTCACAATGAGAACTTTGACCAAGTTCATTTGGGAAACCTTGGGTTAAACCAGATTTAAAATTTCTTTAACAATTTTTTGTACTGTAAATCTTCAAGGTGAAGTTAAAAAATGCATTATTTTCACACCTATTTAATCAGGGAACATTATTTATATATTGGGATATCTTAGGATATTAGTATTTAATAGATGTAATATGGGTAACACTTGTCACCATGCCCCATTGCATGGTGAGTCAAAGAGGACAATTCCTCAGATTTCATAGATGTGACATAAGGAATTGGAAATTAATCTTGGATTATATTACAACTTCTTTAAAATTTTATTGTTCTTGAGAGAAAATTTTTAGTAATCAATTGTGCTATTTTCTTTTGTTCCATTGCATATGCCATTTTCTATGTACCAAAGTTGTATATTTCTGTATTTTTTCTTTCCTCTTTCATCTTTCTGCTGCTCTATTTTTCTAACTTGAATGGGCAAACCCCACTCATTTCTGAACTCTGTCTTTATCCCTCTGCAAGAGTGAAAACTATTTTGATTAAACCTGTACTGTTTTCTTTCTCTGTTCATTCTCCTTTGTGTTAGAAATTATTTAAACACCATATGTTTTTCTTTGACCCTAAGATGCTATCTTTCACTTGATGTATTCAAGCATCAGGCAACTTAAATACTACTTAGATATACATTTATGACAGGGATTTGACAGCTCATCATATCCTCAGTGGCCTATCCATATTGTCAGAACCAAGATTCTGTGAAAATACTGTACCCAGAATATTGTCTCACATTTGTATTAATTTATTCTTGCCTCTAGAGCTAACTTAGTTGACTTAAAACGGCATAGTGTCTCTTTAACATACAGGTATATCCTTTTTAGTAGCCATTTTATTTCTAAATAATTCTTTATCCTTGGCCTGCTGACTGTATAACTGTAAAAGCAAGCCAGAGAATATCACAATTTCCTCTGGTAAGTGCTTTTGAAGTAAATCACTAGTAGCTGCATAGCTAAAGCTCACATAGCGTTCTTTTGTCATTCATGTCTGAATAACCATCTAACAAACTATTCTTAAGGTATTTATAATCATGGTTCCAAAACACACACACACAATTCTAGTAATAACTTTGCTTTTGAATTTGATTCTCATAATGTAATTATTCTTTACTGGATTGTCCCTGAGATCAGTTACAAACCATATTTAGTTTATCTTGGACACACCTGGCATCCTCTATTCACATTCTAGTTCCCTTACTGTGGTGTACAGCCATCTCTCTCTCTGTTCACTTCTTGTTCCTCATTATCTATCATAATCTGCTCCCTGGAAAGCACCCCCACCCTGCACCATTTATAAAAAATATATATATATAATTCAATGTGTTGTATGTGCCGGGGGCTCTTAAAGCAATGTTACTATTTGTACAATAAATGATTTTGTTCCATACCATAAGAGTTGTAGTACAAGTGGAATCAATACTAGAAAAGGTGGAGCAAAGGTGGGGCATCTGAATACCCTGATAAATACATCATTGCTTATGCAATGTTTTGGCCTGATTCCAAGGAGCTTGGTGATCTGTGCAGTGAACTTGCCACATCTTCTCCTCTCCCCCTCCTCCTGCAGGGAGCTCTAGCTGCCAGAGGCAGCTTCTTTGTTCCTCCCAATCTACCACCCAACTCCCTCTTCGGTAGTGCTTATGAACAGATCACTCGCTCATATGTGCTTGCGTACAGGTTGGGTGTCATTTGTTGTGTTTTATATGTTTAGCTTATTGTTATTTCAAGAGGAGAGATCTGAGGACATCCAAACAGAAAATCAATAAGAAAATAATTTCCTTAAATGACATATTAGACCAACTGGACAAAATTGACATTTATAGAGCCTTTCATTCCAAAACAGCTGCTTATACATTTTTCTCTAGTGCACATGGAACATTTTTAAGGATTGACCACATACTGGGACACAGAGAGAGCCACAACAAATATAAGAAGGTTGAAATCATACCACCCATATTATCTGACTGTAATGTTTTGAAGCTGGAGATCAAATAAAAAGAAAGCACGAAGAATCACAAATATATGGAAATTACACAACATGCTCCTAAAGAATGACTGGGTCAGAGAAGAAATAAAGAGGGATCAAAAGATACATAGAAATGAATGATAATGATAGTACAACATATCAAAACTTTTGGGACACAGCAAAAGCAATCATAAGAGGAAAGTTAATATCATTGCAGGCCTATCTCCAAAAACAAGAATGAGCCCAAATAAATAATCTGCTTCATCTTAAAAAACTAAAGAAGAAGAACAATTGAAGCCTAAAGTCAGCAGAAGGAAAGAAATAATCAAAATCAGAACAGAACTAAATGAAATTAAAAACAAACAAAAAAAATTAGAAAATATAAATGAAACAAAGAGCTGGTTTTTGAGAAGGTTAATAAAATTGACAAACCTATGGCTAGACTCACTAAATAAAAAAGAGAAAGGACACAAATAAACACAATCAGGAATGAAAGAGGGGAAATTATGACACATACTGCAGAAAGGCTCATACAAGAATACAATTAAAAAGTATATAACACCAAATTTAATAACCTAGAAGAAATGGACCAGTACTTAGAAAAATACAACCTTCCTAGACTGAATCAAGAAGAACTGGAAAATCTAAATAGACTGATCAGCAGTATGGAAATTGCAACAATCATCAAAAACCTACCAAAAAGTAAAAGTCCAGGACCACATAGCTTCACCAGTGAATTCTACCAAACATTCAAAGAAGATTTAATAGTATTTTCCTCAAACTCTTCCAAAAAATCAAAGAGGAGGCAGTACTTCCTAACTCATTTTATGATACCAATATTACCCTGATACCAAAATCTGGTAAAGATAACACACAAAAAGGAAAGCTACAGACCAATATCTCTCATGAACACAGAGGCAAAAATTCTAAAAAAGATACTAGCGAACTGAATACAGCAACATATTAAAATGATTATACACCATGATCAAGTGGGCTTCATCCCAGGGGCACAGGGATGGTTTAAGATAAGCAAATCAATTAATTTGATACACCACATAAACAAGTTAAAAAATAAGAATCATATGATCATATCAATAGATACAGAAAAAGCCTTTGACAAGGTATAGCATCCATTTATGAACAAAACACTTAACAAAATTGGTATAAAAGGAAAATATCTTAAGATAATAAAGGCCACATATGACAAACCCTCAGCCAACATTATGCTTAATGGTGAAAAACTATAAACCTTCCCTCTGAGATCAGGAACAAGGCAAGGCTGTCCACTATTGCCACTGTTATTCAATATAACATTGGAGATCCTAGCGAGTGCAATCAGACGAGAGAAAGATATAAAAAGTAGCCAAATAGGAAATAAAGAAGTCAAACCATCACTATTTGTGGTTGACATGATTCCCTATATAGAAAACCCTAAAGACTCCACAAGAACACTACAAAAAGCAATAAGCAAATACAGTAAAGTTTCTGGATACAAAATCAATATTCAAAAATCCATAGTGTTCTTATAATCTAATAATGAGTTGTCAGAGAAAGAAGTGGAAAAAATAATTCCTTTTGCAATTGCAACAAAAAGAATAAAATACCTAGAAATAAATCTAACGAAACATGTGAAGGACCTATATAATGAAAATTACATGACCTTATTAAAAGAAATTGAAGAAGATACAAAGAAATGGAAAGATATTCCATATTCTTGTATTAGAAGAATCAACGTAGTTAAAATGACCTGTTATCTAAAGCATTATACAGATTTAATGCAATCCTTATCAAAATCCCAATGGCACTTTTTAAAGAAATAGAACAAAAAATCATCACATTTGCATGGAAGCACAAAAGACCCCAAGACGTCAAAGAACAAGGCTGGAGGCATCACTTTGCCCAACTTCAAATTATACTATAAAATGACAATAATCAAAATGGCATAGTATTGGCAGAAAAACAGACACAGAGACCAATGAAACAGAATCAAGAGTCTAGAAGTAAACCCATGTTTATAGGGGTAAATAATTTTTGACAAAAGAGCCAAAAACATACAGTGGAGAAAGGAAAGCCTCTTCAATAAATGGTGCTGGGAAAACTGGAAAACCACCTGTAAAAGAATGAAACTAGACTGTTGTCTATCACTACACCAAAATTAACTCAAAATGGATTAAGGACCTGAATATAAGACCTGAAATAATAAATTGCATAGAAGAAAACATGAGAACTAAACTTATGGACCTTGGTCTCAAAGAGGATTTATGTATTTGACCTCAAAAGCAAGGGAAGTAAAAGCAAAAATAAATGAATGAAACTATATCAAACTAAAAAAGCTTCTGGACAGCAAAAGGAACCATCAACAAAGTAAAGAGACAACTATCAGAATGAGAAAATATATTTGCAAGCAACACCTCCAGTAAGAGCCTAATATTCAAAATATACCAAGAGCTCATACAACTCAATAACAACAAACAATCCAATTAAAAAATGGGCAGAGGACTGAACAGACTCTTCTCCAAAGAAGACATACAAATGGCCAAGAAACATATGAAAAGATGCTCAACATAGCTAGCTATCAGGGAAATGCAAATCAAAACCACAATGAGATACCGTCTCACACCTGTTAGAATAGCTATTATCAAGAAGACAACTAATAACAAGTGTTGGAGAGGATATGGAGAAAAAGGAACCCTCATATACTGCTGGTAGGACTGAAAATTGGTACAGCCACTATGGAAAACAGTATGAAGTTTCCTCAAAAAACTAAGAATCGATCTACTATATGATCCAGCAATCCCTCTACTGGGTATTTACCCCAAAGACTTGAAAACTCATATCCAAAAGATATTTGTACACCAATTTTCATATTGGCATTATTCATGGTGTTCAGGACATGGAAGAAACCCAAGTGTCCTACAATAGATGATTGCATAAGAAGCTGTGGTACATATATATAATGGAATATTACTCAGCTATAAAAAGAGATGAAGTACTGCTATTTGTGACAACATGGATGGACCTCGAGATAATCATGCTAAGTGAAATAAGCCAGACAGAAAAAGTTGAAAAGCACATGGTATCACTTATACATGGGATATAAACCTAAAAGCAAAAAACATGAGAAACAGAGGCTCATGGACAAAGACAATACACTAGTGGTTATCAAAGAATAGGGTTGAGAGAGGAGGTGGATGAAGTAAAAGGGGTCAAATATGCGGTGACAGAAAGAAATCTAACTATGGGCAGTCAACATGCTATGCAAAATATATATGCCTTACTGCTAAATTGTACACTTGAAACTTACTGTATTTCATTAACCAATGTCACTATAGTAAAAAAAAAAAAAAAAAAACCCTCAAAAACAAACAAACAAAAAACTAAAACAAAAATCATATAACTGAAGTCCTAAAAGTTCAAGAGATTTGGTGATACTTGGGCATCAAATAAATTGTTCTTTAATTCTTAAAAAAAAAAAAAAAGAAAGGAAAGATAAAGTGGCTGAATAGATAAGAAAATAAGCCCCTTACATATGCTGCCTACAAGAGATTTACTTCAGATCAAAAGACATAGACAGACTTAAAGACATAGGAAAAATGTATTTCATGAAAGTGGAAACAAACAAAACCTGGAATAACACTCTTATACCAGACAAAATAGACTTTAAAACAAAGACTGTAACAAGAGACAAAGAAAGATACAGTAATCTTACTTCTGGGTATTTATCTAAAGAAACACAGAACGCTACTTCAAAGGGACATGTGAATCCATATGTTCATTGTAGCATTATTTACAGTAGGCAAGATATGAAAGCAATCTGGAGGTCCATTAATGAATAAATGGAAAACAAATAGGTGGTTTATATATAAAATGGAATATTACTTAGCCATAAAAGAAGTTAGTAGTAACAAAATCGTCATGAAGATATAAAGTGTGGCATAAGGAATACAGTCAATAGTATTATAATAACTATGCATGGTATCAGATGGTTACTAGATTTATCAGGATAATCACTTTGTAAGTTATAGAAATATCTAATCGCTATGTTGTAGACCTGAAACTAATATAGTATTGCATGCCAATGGTAATTAAACTAAAATAAATATATATATATATATATTTTCAAAGTACTTTATCTTGCTAAGGTGCCCTTTTCCTGGTCCTTTGGCTAGAAAGATCAAGATTTACTGTGGCTTTTTTGTTTTTCTCCGTTGGTTTTCTGAATTGTCACCCTCTTGAACCTCCAGTTAAGAATATATATGAAATATATATATAAAAGAAATCCTTGGGAAACATCATGCTAATCTCTGGGCCCTAAGTTCCCTAGCCAGTCCTCTGCCTTCTCGCCAACTTTCAGAGTTTTATATTTGTTTTATGTATAATATCCAGGGATTTTAGCTTTTCTTAACTAAAAGAGAAATAGAGAGAAGTATGTTTACTCTATTTGTCTGGAACTGTAAGTTCCCACTGCTTATTTTTGTACAAACCATAAATTAAGACTAGTTTTAACATTTTAAAATATTTTTTAAAAATCAAAAGGAGACATTTCATAATATCAAAAATTATATGAAATTCAAATTTCAAATTTCATAATCAAACAGATGTACAGATGTTAGAACACAGCCCTACTCATTTACTGTGAATTATCTATGGTTACTTTTACATTTTAAAATCAGAGTTGAGTACTGGTAATGGTGATGCAACAGAGACTAGATGGCCCGCAAAGTCTGTATTATGTACTACTTGGATATTTACAGTAAAAATTTGCTGAACACTCATCTTAATTTTTCCCCTTACCTTACCAAAAACTGTAACTCAATGATTTTTTTCTCTCTCTCATACCCCAATACTAAAATTGTATATGTGATAAAACCACCGCACAAAGCTTTCATCCAGTTGATTCCTGCAGCAATTCTCCTAGCCTATAGTTTTTGATGAGGCACTCCACTCTAATACTCAATTCTAAGCAGGTATTCCATTCAAATACCAGGCTCTCCAATACCAGGCACTCCATTCCAATACTCAGCGTCCAGTCACCGATTTCTTTCACAAAAACAAAAAAAATAACAACAAAAAAACGTGAAAAACTCCAAAAAACTAAAAACTGTACTCAATATATGGAAGAATGATTGTCAATTCATTAAACCTCTGGCAATGAAGGACAGCAACTCCTGTGAGATGTGAAACAAATGTGGTCATCCCTGTGACTGTCCAGTCTACTCTTGAGAAAGTTTCCAGGTCACAGAGCAAGCAAGGAGAACCAAGGAGAAGCCCAGGGGTCTTCCTGAGTTTTACAGGCAGAGTTTAGAGACCAGTGGGCCAATATGACTAGAGTTTGTTGAATTAAATATCATAGAGGAGAGAATTGCATAGAGATAAAGCTCAGGAGATCTGTAAAGTTTCTCTTTTCAATATTCAACTGAAAACTACTCAGTGCATGTCTTAGAGGAAACTACTCTAGGTTAGAATATATACCAACCAAAAGGATTAGAGGGAGCAAACCCCATTGTTCACACAGGACTAGGAATAGAATCCTTTCCCACTAGCAAAACTAAACCAACCAAACAAAAACAACAATAAAAATAACAACAACAGCTGCAGTACTCAGCAAGATCTCCTCTTAGGAATAGGAGAAAACTAACCTTAGGCTAAATGCCATTCTTGATCTGCCTAAAACAAACAAACAAAAAAACAGAACAAAATATTTCTGAGTAAATAACAACCTCATCACATAACAAAAAAATCTCAAGAATATTTAGAGGAATACAAAATTAGCAAGCAACCAACAAGATACAATTCAAAACATCTGATACCAAATTTTTTTTAAAAAAGAAAATATAGTCTATTGTGAGAAAAAATGTCAATCAAAAAACAATTAAAAAATAAATCAACTATTATTACATTAAATAAAAATCATGAAAAGAGAAAGGAAAAAAAAAAGTATGTACTGTTTGATCCCATTGCAACACAATGTTAGAAAATGAAAACTAAGACACAGTGACAGAAGCAGATCAGTCATTTCTGTGTACTAGAGTTGTGTTGGGGACAGTAGGGTGGCATTCCCAATGGGAATGAAGAAACTTCCTTTGAGAGTGATGTTCACTGACTTGTGCTGGTGTTTACATGGGTGTGTACATGCATCAAAACATATCAAATTCAGCTTTTTGAAAAAAAAGCAAGAAAGGCAACAATTGGAAATGGCAAGTAATTCAGAACATAACAAAGGGTACAAAAATCACAACACTTTTTCCCTGAAAATTGCAAGGATTCCATCTCCATACACAGAGAACCTTTGAAGTGTTTTTTAAGGTCGCCAGACAAAACTACGGGAGAATTTCTTGTTCATTAAATCTGGCGAGCCTGGTTGTCTGATCACCTCACTCAGGTAGAAACAGATTTCTCAGTAGA
Organism: Pteropus alecto; assembly: GCF_000325575.1. Taxonomy (NCBI): domain Eukaryota; kingdom Metazoa; phylum Chordata; class Mammalia; order Chiroptera; family Pteropodidae; genus Pteropus; species Pteropus alecto. The sequence goes on along the minus strand of NW_006436282.1, from coordinate 9,336,940 downwards.
GAATTAAAGTCCATTTATGAATATATATTATATTAATAAGTGATATAATTAACTTATTTTAGCATGTCAGTAGTAGCTAGTTTTTTGAGTAAGTGAATAGCAAAAGATAATGGAATTAGATGTCATTAAGCTGCAAGAACTAAACAAAGATCTGTAAACAAAAGTTTACAGGGGCATTAGGAGGCCAGAGCTAGACCTCATACAACCCTCTTAGAATCTCCTCTTTGCAGGAGAATGGTTAAGAGCTCTGATCTGAATTAAAAATAGCATTCAAATTTCAATTTCTATACTTACTAGCTGTGTGAGGTGGGGGAAAGTTATAAAACCTCCAGGTCTCAATATACCCATATGGAAACTGGGCACCAAAATATCATGTTATATGATTTTGTTGAGGTTAACACTCATGATATAGAAGTGTTTAGCTGGTGCCTGACACATAAGGAAAACTGAATGTGTGTCAGTTATTTTATTTATTATACTAACAAAGAGTTTGGCAAAGTAATATTTATAATGCTTTGATAATCACTTACACAGCAGAATCTTTGACAAATACTTTTCTCATTTACTGTATTCTTATCAGTTTTCTTTTTTTAAATTAATTTATTTAAATTAGTTTCAAGTATACAATACATTGGTTAGACATTTATATAGTTCACAAAATGATCCCCCCAATTGCTCCTTCCCTCCCCTATCCCTCCACCTAGCCACCATATTAATGCTAACTGCATTCTCTATGCTGTGCTCTCCATTCCCATGACTGTGTATCAACTACTAATTTGTACTTCTTTAACTTATGAGTTTTCATTGTAAATTAATGAAATTATCTCTTGTATAGCAATACGTACAAGTTCTCTTGAACACTAGAATACCAAAAGGGTTATTCACTACAAAATATAGAAATTTGCTCAAACTGTTAGCAACTATTATCTCTCGTGTTTTTGCTATTTAATTTGCCAATTAAATCTAGAAGAGCTTTCCTAAATAAATTATATTCAGTATTTTGAGAAGAAAAAAACTATATACAAACTTATGTATTTGGCATTACTTTTGTTTTCTCTTTAACCCATGAGATTCTTATTTTTTGTAGATATTTTTAATGATTACAGTGATGACCTCAGTGGAAACCGGAAAATTAAATAATTCCTAAATTCTGTATTTTTTGCCTTTTGTTCACTTTCTATTCCCTATTTCTATTTAAAACAACAAACAAATTTGAAAAGACATGGTCACCGTGAACTTGATGGCCTTTAGTTGTTATTAAGGATTTGGCATATGCTCTAATCTCTAGTTACTGTGATAATTGTCACTAAACCCAAATGTTATCAGCTTGAAATATGACTGCTCCTATGTATTCCTCAAATGTTATATAAGTTTGAGTGAATGTTATTCAGTCTAACACATGACGTGCAATTAACATACATTAGATCACAAACAACTTTAGTAAAGCACTGGTTTCAAATTATAGGTCATCTTGTTATATAAAGCATTTTCTCCCTTTAGATGAAAAAAAGAGGGGGTGATTTTTTTTTCTAAAATTAAGAACTGTGAAAATTTAATATCTTCACATTTGTTTATGGATATATATGTAGACATTGTACAGCAGGTGAATATTTTAAAAATATAATTGCAGTTTCTAAAATGCTAAAATGTTTAAAATTATAGTTTCTAAAATATATTTCTAAAGTGTACAGCATAATTTTAGGTAAGAATAAGCAAAGCAACCTCAAAACACCTAAATCCTTTCTATTTACTGACTTTGCTACATTTAAATATCTCAGATTATGGTGGGATATAACGTAGTGTGGTTTTGCATACCTTTATGCCTGTGTGTGTGTGTGTGTGTGTGTGTGTGTGTGTGTGCATTTCACAACTTTATTATTGGCTAAGGAATAGATTGTGCTTCATTTGAAATGTGTCTCAAAAGTTTGTGTTTTCAATTACTCCTATTAAGAGTTTAAATATATGCATACATATATATATATAAAACATATAATATGTGAATAATAGTTATATCAATTACATAATATATCCATTTACAATACAAATAATACAGAACTACAAAACAAAGGTATACTCTGACGTTGCTTCAAAGATAAAAATGGATTTTGAGGTGGCAACATACATAACTGAAGAAATGAGTTAAAGGAACTAAAAAGACCAATGGTACTAACAATATTATCATCTACATTCTTATTAAATAAACCTTCTGAAACTGAAATGAACTTAGCTATACATAGCAAATATGTATTTCCATACCCTTCACAATACCTCAGATATGTTACCTATTGAAATCTTCATGGGAAGAAGCAGATTGCATTAAGAATAAAGAATTATATGCATTAAAAAAAAAAAAGTTTAGGCTTCTATTGGATAGAATTCTTATTCAATTTACATCTTATTCAACATGTAAATTGAATAAGAATTCACATGCACAATATAATCTTCCTAAGTCATATAACTATCATATTTTGTTAAGTGAGCAATTTGAAACTAGCTGAATTAATACTTAAAAATTCAGTTGACTTGTAGTCTAGTAAGACTTTCCTAATGTACAGTAATTACAAATGAACAAGGTCCCAATGGCATTATCACATGCAATGTCAGATACTATATTACCTGGACAAAACAATGTCTTGCCTAAGAATATTATAATGGAATCATAATATTTTATGCTTAGTTATCATTATAGACTGATTATATTTTCGGCAGGAGATTTTAAGCATAAAAAAATCACTAAGAGTATATGGAAGCAAACGTCTTTTCCTTTCAGGTAGATAGCATTTTATAACAGGAAACAATGATAGGATATTGTAAACATTTTACTTTGCCTACCTTTGTATTTCAGTAGTTCAATATAACCACATTTCTCCAAAGACTCATTGTGTTATTGAAAGGTAATGGTGGGAACCAACTTAAGAACATGTAAAATGCAAGATTTTTTAATCAATGAGAAGCTATTAATTTAACCAACCCTTCCTGTAATAATATTGAGACAGACTGTCTGCCTGTTTTTACATTATAGCTAGCTTTGCAATCTGTGTAGAATTTAATGAGGTGTGTAATTTTTGTGAACTTATTGATTCTGAGAGACTCAAAGATTTTAATGCTACTGAACTTTAGTATTTTTACCTTTCATTTATCTTGTATAAAGACAATAATATTTTCGTGCCAGCTGTTGATCTCTTTGTACTGCTCTTATACATTAACTACTTTTCTCCAAATGTACATGGGAAATGTCTTTAGAAGAATATGCAATTTATTCTGTTCCTCTTCCTATTAAATTTTTTCCATACTCTCTATTCAGGTATTTCATCATTTCAATTAATTTTTTCGTTTGAACTGCATCATCTAGAGCTCTTAGACCTGTGTGTGGACCCATATGTCTTATTTCATTTATATGAGAAAGAACCACATACCCTGTCTCTTGATAATATTTTTATGCTCTGGAAAGTTAAGACAGCTTCTGAGTCATTCAGGAAAGCATGTAATTCACTAGAACAAACTAATCTACTCTCTATTACTTCTTGTAGTGTAAGAGGTCTGATATGGTGGAATAGTTCAATAAATTATATGCAAAATATCACATTAATTTAAAAACCAGTTTTATAGCACTACATTTTGTGATTAACTACAGCACAGCATTAAGGCTATTTATCCAATATGAAACCAGAAAATGTTGAGAATATTTGCTATATTTTATAACAGATTATTTGAATTATATAAGGATATCTATGATATTTGCATATTGATAACATTCAAATTTTAATATATTCATAAAGTTATTCAAAGAAAGAAGGCTCAAATTCTAGTTCATAAGCTGCTCAGAATTAAGGGCTGCATGACATGTTTTTATCATCACGTTAACCCTAAAAATCCCTAATGAGAAGTAATCTTCCTATTAATTAAAGGTAGAGACCGGAATGATTCTGCTTTTATTTAATTTTTATATAGTGATTCTGGGTAAATTTTTAAGAAAAAAATCAAGATAGAAGAGAGGTCGTTCCCTTGCTTAAAAGGTTTAAAAACATCTGGTTCAGTAAATATTAATACTTATTCTAGATCCATCAATTAAAATTGGAATAAGTAGTACAGAATTGATACTTTGATACAGATAATTAACAAACTAGAAAACCCACACGTACCTAATGGCGAGTTGATGGTTTTAATGTTTGTGTCCTACCTACAACCAAACATCCCCTCTATCCCTTATTGACTTAATATGATCAATAGCCTTTAGTGCAGAACCTTTGTCTAAGGCATTTTAAAGGTCAGAGTAAACTGCATCTACTCTTTGCTCTTTATGTGTCCATTTGTACAATTTTCCATTATTAGGCATATTTTTCTCACAGAAATTAGATTGTCTTTTTTCCAAAATGTATGCTGTGATCCTACCCATTATTGTATACTCTGCTAGGAGACCATTACAAAGGATGTCTCTAGTTGCCCAAGTTCCTTTTGAGAACTGATAGGTGAAGGTTCACAATAGCTACTCAAACGTATCAGATATTTTATCAAATCACCCCAAAAGTTGTCTTTGTTTTAACAATGTAAGGAAAAGGTGCATATTTAAAGGCTCTGGGAATTCCGAGATAGAAAAGTTTATTTCTTTTTTGGCTAATCATGAAATACTTTGTGGAAGAGGTGGCCTGCCATTTAATTTAGTTACTCTTTGCCCTAAATGAAACAGATCATACTCATTTATAGCAGTGGTTCTTGATTTTTAACATGAATCAGAATCTCTAGAGGGCTGGTCAAAACAGATTTTTGAGCTATAGCCTCAGAAGTTGTTATTCAGTAGGCTTGGGGTAGAATTTGAGAAGTCACTTTTCTAAAATGTTTCCAAGTGATGCCAGTGCTGCTCAGGGGCTACCACACTTTGAGAACCATTAGTGTAGAGTGAGACAATAAAGTCAGACTAGGTTAAGATCCTTTAATTCTTGAAGAAACCTTAGCCTTAATATTTTCAAAAGGTCTCTTAATTCATTTCCATTTTTCTCCTTTATCATGTTCAAGCAACTGAATATTTATATTGAATTCTCTTGAAATGTGACATTAGTTCTCTTTTGGCTAAATATTTTTATTGCTTTTTTGATTTACTCTAAATTTTTTATTATTTTTATTTTCTAATTACAGTTTATATTGTTTCATGGAGATCTTTTCGTTAATTTCTGCTAAACGACAACATCTCAGATGCTAGGCTAAGAAGAAAAAAAGATTTTTATTTGTGGTATTAAATCTTATGGAATACTTACACTTACAATGAATATTTCTGATTACAACAGAAATATATATTTGTCTTAGCCTGGTTTCCCCCAGAAGGCAGAGCCTGAAAGAAAGGATTAAGTGCTACTTCTTCGTTATGGAATGCAGTCCCGTGAGCAAGAATAAGGGGAAAAGAGTGTAGCAAAGAAGGAAGGAGAGCCACTAAGATATGTTTTCAACGTAGCCAGCTCTGGCTATCAAGCACAAATTGCTCAATCTCCTGGATTGTCTCATACGAATTTTCATAAATGACTGCTTTTTTAAGGCAGTCTATCAAAAAGAAGAAAAGAATATATTCACCAGTTCCTTTCTCTCACTGATCAAAGGTGACCACAAGGCATTAAATTCCCTTGCACTTCCTAATTGTGCACATGGAGCACTACAGATTTTGATATTCCATGTCTCATGGTCAATAGGGAAGCCCAAAGTTTTATGCCCACAATAAGATGCTCGGAGCTCATGAAGAAACAGGTTACCCCTAGTGGCTGGCATAGGTACAGATGGCCAATATCCAAGAAATTGTTGAGGCCAAAAGAATAAAACATGTTCCATAACAGAGGATATAATACTTATTGTAGAACATTATCTTTCTTGTTCCTTCTGCCATTTTATGAAGGTGCTAAACATTTTCTGCTTTTGATATTCGTTTTGCTCTGACTTTTAGGAAACCAATCTCTCTCAACTCTGTTCTTATCTCTTGGTATCTTTTCAATAATCTTTTATGCAGGTACTGTGTGTGGTCATCTTTTCCTTTTCATACTCTTTAAATGTTGTTTGGAGTTTTATCCTTGGCCATTTTCTCTTCTCCTACTTTCTCTTGATGATCTCATCTACTCACACCTTTAGTTGACATCTATCAATGTACCTTGTGCCCAGATCTCTTTACTGAGCTGCAGATTCATATATCTAATGGCACACTCTCTATTCCTACCTGGATGTTAAACCATTTTCAAGGCTGAATAAATTATCTTTCTTCTCAGAATATCTGTTTATCTTGTTTTTGCCTTTTTTCCTATTTGCTAATATTTGATTTAGACTTTTTTTATTCTGTATTTCTTAACATACCATTAGCCTTCACCTTCAATCCAATCTTCATGGAGTAGGGATTGTTTTTTTGTTTTGTTTTGTTTTTTAATTTCGTGAATCTCTTTAGTCTTCTCCAGCCCTATTACTACTATGCCTACGTGGGTCACTGTCATCTCTAGCGAGGATTACTGCCACAGGTTTCTAACTGGGTGACTCCATTTTAAGCTTTCTCCTTGCTTAACAGTCATCAATTGTTACCCATAGAGCAAACATCCTGGCATGTCTTTACATGATTTGCTTTTCACTAACTTCTTGAGTTTAAGTGTTCACTACTCCCAGAGAGTTGCTGCCAGCTGCAGTCAAACTAATTCAAGTTCAGTTTCCTCAATTTACCCCATTCTGATCTATCTTCAGGTCTTTTTTTCTTTTACATGAACCGACATTAAGTTTACCCTTTATCTGACTCAGGTCTATAGATTCTTTAATATTCAGCTTTTCTAGGAGAGTCCATCTTAACAGTCCTACCTCCAACCCAGACTTGTTATGTTTCTTGTATCTGTTTTACTTTATTTTGTTTGCTCAGGTTGCCCTGTGCCTACTTTAATCAAAGAATACGAATAGGCAATCTGTGTTTTAATCTGCTATTTACTTATGCATTTTCTTATTTAAATTGTGAATTTTTTGAAGGCTACAAATGCCTTGAATGGATCTGGACCCATATTAAATGTCAACTACATGTTTGAGTAATATTTATTGATATAATAATTTACTATACATGTTATGTAAGTTATCTTATGTTATCCCTTTTTTCAGGCAGGAAAAAAAAAAACAACTGAGGTTCAGAGAGGATAAATAAATTGCCCAAAGTCAAATAGCTAGTAAATCACAAAGCCAGAATCAACTTCAGGCATAACTGAATCCAGACCGTTTGTTTTTATCACAGAGCTACATTAAAGATGCAAGGATTCAAATTCTAACTCTGCCTTTTGCCAGAGTAAGGCTTTAGTTGACCTCTTTTAAAAGCCAAATCTGCTAAAAAGGGAAGATAATACATGTGATAGCTTTTTAGATAAAATAAACAAATATACCATATCAGCACAGAGTTTGTAATAAACATTTATTATTCTTATTTTACTTATTTACTTAAATTTTAGGATTCCAAGCATGGGGAATATAAAACAGAGATCACTTGGTATATCATGAATGGATTTAAAAATTCATAGTTTATCAGAATTTAATAGCCTAGGAACCCTCTACTTTCCTAATAATATAGGAAATAAAATATATCACAAAACACTATACACATCAGAGACATTTTATTTGGAATTTATAAGAAATTACTGTGGAGAAATAATATTAAGGTGGAGAACTCTCAAAGGCAATGGATCTTTTTATTGTAACTTTACACTTACAGATGAACTGACAAAAACAAAATTGTGTTACATTTACCTGGGTTCAACACTGGGGGGTGGGGGTGGGGAGCTGTAGAGTAACATTTCACATTGAAGATTCAAGGAAAACCACCTAAGGCAGCCTTGTACATTCTGGCAAGTCTGCTAATCTTGATTATTGCTGTATTTTTCTTAGGAGGTCTGTAGAGTAATACATTTTTTGTGCTAGTGATTTTTAACAATAGCCCCTTTTGAAAGATTAAGGATACATACACATACACACACAACACACACATACTATCCAACAATATATGGTAAGTGAAACATATTTAACAAGTCTAATTTTCCTTCTGATTTAATAGGGTTCAATAAATGGAAACTGTGTAGTCAGAATAATGAAAAGAGGACATAATATATCTCATTCTGTTTGTGTCCTTTCTATGTTCTTTTGTCCTTTGATTGCACTGGTGGATAATATTATTTTGTTCCCAAGGAAATATGTCCCTTTGATTAGGTTGTAGATATTCTCTCATTTGTCACTGTTCTATCAAGCTATGCCATGTAACAGCAGGAACTCTTGATTATTTAATTGCTTGTAAGAACTCATTAAATTTGACTATCAATCATGGGACATATGGTAAACATCATCCAATGGAGTGAGAGGTTGTAGCAATGATCTGTCACTAGGGCAAACCCTTTTTCAGCAACATAGATTTTGGTTTAGTTGTCTGATCATGATTAGTTTTAATTGATATTGATTTACAACTCAGGGTTCATCTAGTGGCCTTAATCTACACTTTGAAGTTAATAATACAAGCATTTATAATTTTATTAGAAACATATTCAAATGAATCTTTTCTGCTCTGTACCTGATTTTCTTGTGTAATAATTGAATTATTCTTTTACAAACAGTACATAATAAGTTTTAAAATCTATTATTTTTCTGTTGATAAAATTTAAATAATACTTCTTAATAAATAGACTTTACAAAGTCAATATCAAAACTTGGTTATAATCAGCTGTGGGGAAACAGCATCTGCAGAGATTATTTCTGAAATGTTCCTTTTCGAATTAGAGAAAATCAAAAGAGCTATCTTGGTAGAAATAAAACTGTAAAGTTTAAAACTAGTATGTTTTCCATTAAGTGAATATGATTTTTTTAAATGTGTATTTACAGTAAAGGTTTAGAAGCATCTAGCCCTCCACTGTATTCAAGATCAGTTGTCTTTAGAAATTCAATGCAAGGCTAAATGTAAAATAAAGTTCTGTTTATCGGCCTATTTCTTAGAAAACCATGCATTTAATGGTTATTTAAATCAGACGAACTTAGAGGTGAGAAAAAATAAAGCCTAATTTTCTTCTTCAGATGAGTTAATAAACATTGAAACCATTACAAAATCACAATTCTAGCAACCTCCAGAATTAACTACCAAGAAGACGATATCGTACATATAGAGGAACTACTTTGAATTCTAGCTGTGAACTCCTCAATAAATCTCTGCTTGCTGCTTAAATTGCAGGAACAGTGAAAAGTGGCTCCTCAGGTATCCCTGAAGGAGCAGAGAGATTGGAAGTTTCACTCTTTGAGCAAAGAATTAATGTGGGTGTAAATTTCAAAAAAAAAAAGAAAAAAGTTGAAGACATTTATTTCTGGTTTGAAAATATCTTTGGTGAAGCATGATTGAAAGGCCCATAATATAAAAGACAATATGAAGGTAACATACACAACAGCTACTTACACTTTTCTGCATTGGAATGGCACAAGTTGATGAATGCTGGTTGAAATTATGGGACTACTGTATCTGTAAGAATAGAAGCACCATAAGGGCAAAAATTTGATCACACTATTTTACCCACAGTGTTTAGAATAAATATATAGTCAGTGCTCAATAAATACTTGTGAATAAATGAGTAAATGATTATCATGCCAATATATTCATACCACAAAGTGTTTCCTTGGGAGAAGAATGTTCGTCTTGTTTTTTTTTTAAATTGCTGCAGTTAATACTAAAGCCATTAATTATTTTGTTCTACAATATGCTAACACTTTATAAAGAGTGTCTCAATCACATAGCAAGTTAATATTAACAGAGTGGTTATATGCGCTAGGCACTGTGGTAAATGCTTTATCTATATTATCGTATATAATTCTTATTATAAACATATATGGGGTAGGTACTACTATTAGTCCCATTTTATAGGAGAGGAAACCATGGTTTAGTGAGGTAAAGTAACTTGTTTAAAGAGATACAACTAGCAAATGACAGAGCCCAGACTAGAATCCAAGTCTGCCTGTTTTTAAGTTTTCATTCATAGTTCCTTATCTAGAGCGAGTAAATAGGGGCACTTCGTACTGCTACTTTCTTTTTCCAGTTACTATTAATTTGTTATGGCACATGTCCTCAGAACCCTTCTCAATGGTAGGGCTTCATGTAGGCAATGACCCTTGGTGTGTAAAACCATTTTGTTCATGTGTTCTAAACTGCTATTAACTACTAACAATACAGGCACAATTACACTCATAAGTTAGACCAGCATAGAAACAAAGCAATTATAAATTGAATATGAGAAGCAAAGAAATAAAGATGCTGTGTGCAAAAATATGCATGATTGGATTTCTTCCACTTTCTCTGTAATGTTAGAGATCCTGAATACGTACAATGAACGATGAACATGTTTCAGCTCACAGCAGCTAAGGGTTGAGCCTAGAGAAGAGTTTTCAACCCCGAAAGGTCACTCCATCTGAATTTTTGTTAGTGAGATATGACTAAACACATCTGAAGAGCTTATGTCCTTTCCTTTCTCTTATTGCTGGGAGGGGTACTAGGATTCCTCTTTCTGGGGGATAATTTTTGAGTTATTTATTTTTTTTCTTTATAGTAATCCACATATGACCTCATCAATTGCACTAGAAGGTAAATGTTACCCAAAACTTGGCCTGGCATTGTTAAAAGTTTTTCTCTTTGTGCTCCCATGGCACTTGGATCATCACAACAATGTGACTTATACTAGTATTTAAAATTTATACCTTTATATTCCTGTCACCTCAGTAGGCTCTGAGCTCCCTAAGGTAAATTAACTTTTAAAAATACCATGTCTTACCCATATTTGCACAAGTTCTGCAGTAAAAATTTCATCTTGTAAATTCTAATGTTCCTTAATTGAATGAATGGATTAGTAACAAAATCTGGCGTACACCTGTATTCCAAGACACTTCACATTCTTTTATTTCATTCTCTAATTGTCAATTTACATGTTTGATCTTTCTACCTCATCTTTAGATTGCCTGCAGCACATATATTAAAGAGGTAACAGCAAATGTTTATTAAATTGAGTGAAACCTATCTTACCAGTGACCCAAATATTGAATCTGTCAAAACTTTGGGTAAGTTTTTTAAGTCAGTTATGCACATTGCCTATAATTTCCAGATATACACCTTCTTGTTGACTGCTTATAAGTATTATATGCATATGAAATTAAGAGTACTCAATTGTAGGGTAAATTATATGCTTATTAAACTAAATAGTAGACCCTAATAAATCCATATGGGTTTTCTCTACTTGAAACAAATTTATACTTTATAGTATCAAGAAACCAATGCTGTCATATGAAACCAATGCTGCCACATAAAACCAATGAAAATGACAGAAAGAATACAATGAGGTCCTGTATTCATAGCACAGGCACTCCGTGATGCACTTGTCTTCTATGATTAATTTAGGCATTTTCACTAATAGATTCAAAGATAATTGCCAGATAAACAGCTGTGCTATCCCTATAACAGGAAAGGAAATGAGTAAGGGATATTAAATAAGGAAAAATGTTGCTCAGGTGCATTAATCTGGAAAATGGAACTCATTGTAAGACATTCTGTCTTCCTTGGTATTTGGATTTGAAAATTGGAATATTAAGGCATAAAAACATGATAAGTCACCATGAGAAAGAATAATCTCCTTATGAGACCAAGTGATTATTATAAGATTATTTATGGGTGAAAGAGTCTTGCCATCTCATTATCAGTCTTTTACTAAAATTTACAATATACATGAGGAAATGTTTAAAGTAACTTTTCCAAAAATGTATAAATCGAGTTAAACATGTTTCAGAGAATATTAAGAGTATTAGAAAAACTCATAGTAGGTGTGCTCTTGTTTAACTTGTTTTTTTTCTTAAATTTACAAAAAGGAATATTTGTGATTGTTCAAGTCTAAAGTGCTGAAACCATCAATGCCTTCAAATAGTTTATTTTATAATGTAATTGTTCATCTTTTAAAACCAAACTCCTGGAAAATACATATCCTATTTGTAAGTCTGGAAGAGGCAATCAGTCAGTATCATTAAATTTACTAAATTTGATTTGATGCCAAATGTAAATAGACAATTGAATTCAGTAGTTGCCTTAATAAGTTAAGTAAAGATGCTTTTGTAACATTTGTATAAAACTGTTTTCCTGTTCTATTTGCTTGCTTCATTTTTCATGAGTACACTGAGCCACTGTACTTTAAAAAATTTTTGCGCATGTAAACTATTAACTCAGGCCTTTATGGACTTAATATATTGATGGGAACTGCATTATACTAATTTTATGACTTTCAGATAGGTTAGTGCCAGTGAGGTCAGCTCAAGAGTAATAAATGCCATTTTAAAATACCATGAAGCATGATTATTTTCATACTGATATTGCTGTGGAAAAATACCAAAGAGGCTGTGAGATTATGCTACAAAGTACAGAAATTGTTCCAGGAAATAAGTACATAAACTCAGCTATGCGCATGTAAAGAAAACCCATTAAAATCCATTAAAAAGACCCAAACTGTAGACAGAAGATAAAAAAGGATTGATCAGCTGCATTCATGAAGGCAATACATTGTCCACGAAGGCAATACATTGTCCATTTATTAATTAAAAGTACATTTTATATATTGTGATGTGATAAATAGTTTGGCTGTATAGGTTAATTCTCTCAGATCTGTACTGAGGGCTATTAGCATTGATAAATTATGCACTATGACATTTAACATTTCTGACAGACATTCTAAAAGAGTGCTGTACCTGCAGCTTTGCTTCTGCTATTTACATAGCAATTTAGTCTGGCTATAGTTAACTGTGAAGTATTCCTAATACAAGTGGGACTGTACCTCAGATAAGCATGTGCTTTTGTGGTTGTGTGATTATACTTCTAGAATCAGATTTAAGTCTCTTAGAACATAACTATCAATATATATATATATATATATATAAACATTATTGGGTATCATGGACATAATGAACTTAAGTATCCCAACATATGGGATGTATTGTGTACATAATATGAAAATATATTTTTATAATTTTATAGTAATGTCATCAACTTATTTTTATAAATTACCATGAGAATGTTACAAACATTTTTTTTCTGCTTTTTTCACCCTACTTTGTTCTAGGTTTTCTTTCTTAATTTATTTTCTTTATTTAAAATCAGCTTTTCCATTAATTTTAAAAATGTTTGGAACATTTTTGAGCTAGGTAAAATTCAAAAAATCTATACAAATATTTATTTTTAGGGACCTTGTGTCAAAGACTTTGCATGAACAAGTGGTTCATTTGGGAAAAGTAGAATATATAATAAAGAACTTAAATAAATAAAATAACTATCAGGCAAAAACTAAGAATGTCACATATATGTGAGTCATTTTTCAATTTATAGAAGGACCTTCACCTGTAATATCTTAATCTTGCCAACTATTCCATAAGACATAAATGAAAAAGTTTATACTTTCACTAAATTTATTAGATCAAGACTTCAGAAATTTAACTGGTTTGCCAATATTTGTCGGTAGTAAACAAATAACCAGAATCCAGGTTATTCAAGTCCTATTTATGGCCCTCTCTATTATGATACAGTGTATTTTTTTTTCATAGGTACAACAGAAAAGATGAAAGGTAAACAATAAGAATTGAGCATTAAGTATATGTCAGGAACAACTTTATATATCTGCTTTTACTTAATATCTCTCTCTCTCTCTCTCTCTCTCTCTCTCTCTCTCTCTCTCTCTCTCTCACACACACACACACACACACACACGCACACAGGCTCATTTCATTACCTACTATATGAATGTAAACTCCCTAATGAACATCTAAAACAGTGGCTCTCAATCATGGCTACACAATAAGCCATCCATGGACTCTTTCAAACTGTAAAGATGTGAATATATATGCATATGGCTAAGACAGAGTAACAGGAACATTTTTAAGACATTGGACATCAGGCAACTATGAAAAGTGATCCCTGAATGAAAGGAAACAAAAAAATTGAGCCCTACAATTGCCTAATTTATTGTCTTGAAAGAGTTTCCTGGAAAATTCAGGCAGAGTGATGTGATGTTGCTGAGAATCCAGCAATAATGGCTAAAGTTCACAGAACAGAGTTCCAAAGAGAAGAAAACTGCCCAAAGGCAGAATACCAGAGATTTGTAGAAGGTCTGCTTGATTATTAAGCAGATTATTTAGAGCTTGCATATGAGAAAAACAACCAAATTTCGGGAAAGAATTACCCAAAGGATTAGTAGTAGCAGTACTAGTTGTTTACACAGGACTGGGAATAGTGCCTGTTTACACCAGTTAAAATTTTTTAAAACATCATAATTTATAGAATATTGGATATATTATCCAAAGAGTCTCTCAATTTTTTAAATAAATAACCATGAAATGAATTAATGCTCTCCTCCCACTTTTAAAAAATCTTAAAACCAAGTCATTAAAGATTGAACTGTTTTAAAATAACTTAATTATGCTCAAAAAACTAGATCAAGAATATTTATAGAAATTTGAAACTATCCAGTGATCAGTGAGATGATTCACTATGGCTGGTATCCAATAAAAATAATCAAGAGTCATTCAAAGAAGTATGAAAATATGATTCATAATGAGAAGAAATTATTATAGAAACTATATAAAATGAATACAGAAAAAACACATTAAGCTCATCACTGAGCTGTAGGACAGTTTTGAGTGGCTTAATATCTATGTAATTGGAGGCTTTGAAGACAGAAGAAAGATGACAGAAAAATATTTGAAGTGATAATAGTCATTAATTTTCTAATTTTGATAAAATTTATAAACACACAAATCCAAGATGCTCAATAAACCCAACTATAAGAAACACGAAGAGAAGTATACCAAAACAAATCATAATCAGATTTCACAAAGACACCTTAAAGCATTAAAAAGAAAAAAAGTCATAAAAGTATCCAGAGAAACAAACACGTAGAAAAGAACACATTTTTCATCAAAACATTGTAAATAAGAAGACAGTGGAGTAATATTTTTAAAGTACAGAAATGTATTAGGAGAAATATTAAAGAAAGTTATTCAAGTAGAAACAAAATTGACATATAGATTGATAAATGGAATGAGAAACTTCAAAAATGTTTATTAATTTAGAAAATATATAATATTTTAAAATATTTAATTTCATCATTAGATAATTTTTACACAAAAATAATGACAATGTGGTGTGGAGTTTATAACTGATGTAGACATCAAATGTATGACAAATCAGCGCAAAGGCTAGGAGAGGAGAAAAGGAAGAATATTTTATGATGTTTATACTGTACATGAAATGGTATGACACTTGAAAGTAGACTGTAAGAAGTTAAAGATATTTACTATAACCCTAAAATAACTATTAAAACTATTGGCTTAATATATATTATATATTAAACAATATATAACCAATAAGCAAATATAAGAGGAAAAAAAGGATCACAAAAATACAATAAATTTTAAACAAACCAGAAGAGAAGGAAAAAAAAAATAACAGATGAAACAAATAGAAAATAGCAAGATGACCATTTTAAAAATCACATTTAACATAAATGGTCTAAATTCACAAATTTAAAAATTGAAAATTGTCAGATTCAATGAAAAAAGCAATACCTAACTTTAGGCTGCCTAAAAAGAAAAAAAAATACATAAAGACACAAAGAAGCTAAAAGCAAAAGGTTGGGAAAAAATACCAAGCTAACATTAATATAAAGAAAGCTAAAATGACAGTAATAATATGACAAAGTAAATTTCAGAGCAAAGATTATTATTAGGAACGAAGGGTCATTTCATATTGATAAAGGGTTCAATTAATCAAAGGCATAAAAAACTCTCAGCATTTATGCAACAAAAGTGCTTCAAAATACATCAAACAAAACAGATTGCAAAGAGAATAGATAAATTCACAACTATATTTAGGAAATCAATTTCTTTCAGAAATGATAGAAGTAGACAAAAAAAAAAATCAGTGAGGATACAAAAGACAAAATAGATATGAATAGAATGGCCTACCTCACACCAATAGAACACCTAAGAGCACATGGATTTACCAAGATAAACTGTATTCTAAGTCAAAAAACAAGTCTCATATTTCAAGCTAAGTTATACAAAGTATGTTTATTAGTCACAATGGAATTAAACTAGAAATAAAAGAAAACAATGATATCTATAAAGTCTCAAATGTTAGAAAGTAAATATACTTTTTAATAGCCTATAAGTTAAAGCAGAAAATAAAACATAAAAATACAAAGCATTTGGAAATAAATAAAAGAATCATAACATATCAAAATGTATAAGATGTAGCTAAAGTAGTACTTACAGGAAAATTTAAAGTACTTAATGCCAATATTAGAAAAGTAGGAAGATCTCAAATTAATAACCCCATCTCCATCTTTAAAAACTAGAAAAAAAACAAATCAAACCAAAGAGAGCAAAATAATAATGATGATGATGATGATGATGATGATGATGATAATAAATATCAGAGCAAACATTAATAAAATCGAAAGCCAAAAAAGAATAGTAAAAACCAATCAAACCAAATTTTAGTCTTTGGGGAGATCAATAAAATTCGTATACCTCTATCCAAATAGCTGAGAAAAGAAAATGAAAAGATGTAAGTTAACCAATATCAGAAATGAGACGGATTATAACACTACAGATTCTACAGATTTTAAAAGAATACGAAAATTATGAACTTTATACCAATAAATTCTATAACTTAGATGAACAAATTCTTTGAAAGACACAAACTACTACAGCTTGCTCATGATAAAATAGATGGCCTGAGTAGCTTTAAAACTATTGCAGGGATTACATTTATGGTTAAAACCTTTCCACAAAGACAACTCTAGGCCCAGATGGCTTACTTGACATTCTACCAAACATTTAAATAAATACCACTAAATACATACTAAATCTTCCAGAAAACAGGAGAAGGGATTATTACCTAACTCAATCCATGAAACAAGCATTACCCTGATATGAAAACTAGACAAAGACATTATAAAAAAAGAAATCTAGATCAATAATCCTCTGAACATAGATACAATAATTCTACGAAAATTTTAACAGACCAAATTGAACATTATATAAAATAAATAATACATCCTGGTCAAGTGAGTTTTATGCCAGGAAGGCAAACTTGGTTTAACATTCAAAAGTTAATGTGATTCACAATATCCATAAACAACAAAAAAAATCATCTCAGCAAATGTAAATGCACATCAATAGATGAATGGATAAACATATTGTGTTATGCCCATAGAATGGAATGCTAGTCAGAAATAAAATGAACTCTTGATTCACACATAAATATTAAACACACTGAGTGGACAAAAACTTGCCAGAAGAGAATGCTTACTGTGTGATTTTATTTATATAAATTTCTGGAAAAATGCAAACTTACTCCTAGAGACAGAATGTAGATTAGTTGATCTTTGAGGAAAGGTTAGGGGATAAATAAAGTGGGCATTTGGGAAAAGCTAGAAAAGAATGGATTACAAACCTGGGGAAATGATGGATATATTCTTTACCTCGATTATGGTGAAAGTTTCGTGGGTTTATATAGCTGTCAAATCTTATTCAATTGTACACTTTAAATATATGCAATCTATTATACATTGATTATATCTCAATAAAGCTGTTTAAAACAAACAAGCTATAGAATCTCAGAATCTAACTGAGTACAGTTATCAGAACCTCCAGAATCTTGGCCTGACTGATTCTATTAGTCATACCCAGCTGATCAGAGGTGGTTTCAGCTCTCTGCCCTAGTACCCCACATCCCCAATTTCCCAAACTCTTATCTGTTTCTGGGAGATGGGAACATTTTTATTTTCTTTTTAAATTTTATATAAAATGCTATGTGAGTAAAGCTTTAATAAATCCTTCATGCTACCTTTGACTTCAGTGTCACATGGAAGAATCTCATAAATTTGAGAAATCAACTGAGCAGCAAATATATACTTAAAAAACTCTATAGGAAATTCTGCTTTCTTGACAATATTGATGCACACAGTGTCAAAGTAATTTCACTCATCATAAATGTGTGGACATGGTACTAAAAAAATGTATGAGAATAGTCATAGAAACATTACCATAGTAGCCCCAAACTGTAAATAACTAGTGTCCAGCATATAAGTAAATAAATGGTCATATATTTACAACAGAATGTTTAGAACAATGAAATATTATACAGCTACATACAACAAAATGGATGAATTCTACAATGTTGAGGGAAATAAGCTGGATACAAATGAAATAAAAGATATGTTTCCTTATATAAAGTTCAAAAACTAGCAAAATTAAACAAACAATGCATATTTTTATATAAACAACTATGTACCACCTTTCCCTGACTTCCTTGTCATTTTAGTTTCAGTACTACCTACCTCTATGAAGTCTAAAAGATCTATTAGAAAATTTTGACATATTTGTCAGTAAACACATTATTTTGGAATTCCTTTGGTGATATAGTGTTTCTATGTTAGCCAAGTAATAAATGTTCATTCTGAGGCTGAGAGGAATTGCTTCTCAACCTATTCTTTTCCTTGCTTTTTTACTGTGTTTCAGATAACTCTTGGGATGTTGGGACAAAATGCCAAGTGACTTTACCTACCTGTCTCTCACTGCAACCATGGACACATTCAACACCAATACACACACTACATTGAGGCTGAGCTTGATAGAACTGTGTTCCTTGACTTTAAGTCTAGGATAGCCTGTGATGATATTGTTTTTGAAGGTTTTTATCTCCTTTGCATATCTCTGTTATTAATTATTCAGTGTGGTAGAAAAAAAAGACACCTAGCTCCATTTTAGTGTCTAAATCTCTTAGTGCTTCACTCTTATCAATTTTAAAATGAGGATAATAACATCAACTTCATAATTTTAAGGATTATACATAAATTATCAAATAAAATAATTGGCAAGTAATAGGTACCTAATAAATGTTTAGAACTTCTGAAAGTGTTAGGAGGCATAGGAGAGAGGAGGGAGAAAACATATATAAATTATCAAATAAAATAATTGGCAAGTAATAGGTACCTAATAAATGTTTAGAACTTCTGAAAGTGTTAGGAGGCATAGGAGAGAGGAGGGAGAAAAAAAAAGATGTGGGAATAGTAACAGAAAATATTATAAAATTAATATAAATTACTAACCTAAAGAAAAATAAATAATAAAAAAGTATAAAATTAAAACTATAAAGTATTAACCAGTTTGTCTTTTTAACCAGGTTGATTTTAGAAAAGGATTTTTTTGTGTTCCCATTTATGGTATACAGAACATAACTTTTAAAATAGATACTCAACTACTTATTATGTCATAAAATTAGTTCTTAAGATGATTTAAAAATATAGCTCACATATTTTTAGGATCTTAGGTTATATTTTAATGTGTTTAACAGAAAAATAATAACATAAAATTGCTATGTTGATAGAGGCAAAATAGGTAAATGATGAGAACTTAAGAAAATAGTATTTTATTGTTGTACAACTAAATTATAATTGAAAAAAGGTATAGGTATTAAAGAAAAAGAGAAAAAAAGGAGGAAGTAGAAGAGGAGGAAAAGGGTCGTGGGTAGGAGAACTAACAAGAAAAAGCAGTAGAATGAAGGTGGCATCTCAGCTTGCGTAGCAAAAGAAAGTTCTGAAAATCTTCATTTTTGCTCATTGTTCTTTTCACAGATTATCTCTTTTCTGTTGATAAGCAGGTGTATTAATTCTATTTGATTTCCACACAAAACTTGATGAAAGATGACTTTATTGATAGCCAGGAAGATTTGTCTGTATATTTCCTGCTTCTCTTAAGACCTTTTCTATGTATTATTATTTGATATGCTTTGATGTCTGAGAAATTTTTTCTTTCTATTTAAGTCCTTTTTTCCTTTTATATAAAACAAATTGTTATACTTTTGTTTGTTTTTGCCATGTAGAGGCATATTTCTCTTTATAAATTTCTTACAAATACAATACTGGGCCGTGCTTTCTCTTTCTTCCTAAACTTGAGGTTATTGTCATATTCCCTGCAGAAAGTGCAATGGTTCAGAACTTGGGCTTTGGCTCATAGGTCTGGGTTTGAATGCAAGCTCTGCCTCTTCTTCGTATCCAAATGACCTTGGTTCTATAAAGAAGTTATCAGGAAGATTTGTTACATCTCGTCTTCCCCTTCAGTTTCAGTCTTTATCATAAATGTGAAAAATTCACTAAGCTTTATGGTTTCTATTTTATTTTTAGATCAAAAATTAGATTAGAAACCATGAACTTCAAAAACCCATATGTGGTAAGTAGACTTGACCCTCCAGTTTCTTAATATTTGACTTTGGTGTATTGGTTTAGAAAAAGTATAATAAATTTGCTATAGAGGTATATGGTCTCAAATAAAGTACTCATGAGTAGTGCTCATTCAGTTTGCTAAAACTAAATGTTGCAAGTCTTTCCACTTTTGAAACTGAACGACTATTTTAAAAGTAAAGAACAAAAAGAGAACGGAGCTGTTTAGCTGCTCAAGTGAGCATGGAGATACATCTTTCGTAAGGCAACTCAAAGCTGTATATACAGATCAGATACTTAAATAGCAAGATGTTAATGAAAATACAGGATTTCTCCTTATTACAAAACGTACATTAAATTTAAAACATATATCTGGAATTTTAGTTAAAAATACACAGATAAATAACATCTCTAAGGTGAAAAAGTGGGTAAATGTTATTATCCTGAAGATAAAAATGCAAGTAAAAATATAAAATATAGATACTTTCACTTAGTGTTGATTTCTGCTTAGGTTATATTTTGCCTTAAATGTTTTCCTCCAATCTACTATGAGTCACCATGTCTGAGAAGTATGTTAAAATTGACATGTTTAAAATATATTACAGGCCTACTAAAACCTCTTTTATTATATATAAATTTTTATTCTAGATATCTTACTAAATTATAACGAGCTTTTGGGAAGTAAATTGGGAAATTATTCAACACTGTTCTGTTCTATATTGATCAGTATACTACATAGCATTTTGCAACAATTAAGTATGATTCTCTTACAGTTTATCTGTTTATAAGAAGAACAAAGTTGCACTCTATCACTTTTGAACTGTGTGAACTTGAGCTTAAGGTCCTTCACCTCTAAAATGGAATTCGCAATATCAAAGTTGCCAGACTGTTCTGCAGAGAAAAAGAGGTAGTGTGAAAAAGCCTATGTAGATTATCAAATGATAGAAGTAATTTAGAAATCTCTTTCTCTTTTTGAATAATTTTCTCAAAATTAGTTCCTGGTGTATACTTTAGTTCATTCCTAAAATTCTAGTACAAAAATTCTCTCCATGGTGGATCCCAGCTTGTATATGGATTCTAACAGCACTGGATATCATCAAGCTAACTGTCATTAAGACACGAAGGAGTGTGATTCAAATAGAGCTGGACAGAATTTTAAAAAGAGAGAGTGAATTAGCTTTAGAGTGAATATTAGGACAAAGACCCTGATAAAAAGGACACTAAGAGCTAGTATTTTTCATATGCATTATGAGCAACAGAAATAAATATGAGTTTTATTTGGCACATTTTTGGCATCATATCTCTATACATTATCTTTAATGGGCACAGGGCATGGCCCTATTAGAATACCACAAGATGTTTTTTCATAGCACTAGGATGAAAGTCAAGTAGGTTTTGAGTGTGGGTGAGAATGATGTTGTCAGCCAAGAAACAAATGAAGAATTTACTTTCTGTGAACTTATCAAGGAGTTAGAAATAGATTGACATTTATCTTTAAATTCACACTTATTTTTGTTCATTTCATGTTTCTTATTTGGTATATCACTTTCAATGACATTACTACTTTTTTCATGGTAATAGACAATATTATGCAAACTAGATAAAATTCTAATATTCTTTAACTGTTTTAAATTATATTATTTTAATATAATTATTTATATTTACATCTGGTAATATGAGATAAATGAAGGTTTTTAACAGTATCATGAACTAACATTACTTGATTAACAACAATTTTTGTTAGTCTGAATTGAATAGCACTTAGGATTTAATATGTGCCTAGTTTTTATTGCTTATTAAGTATCTATTTTGCACTGCTTTATCAAAATCTTGACATTTAATACTCTATTTAATACTAGGTTAATAATGTTTTTAGGAACATCTTCAGAATTATAATATTGATTGAAAATTTAACAAAGTTTAATTTACTTACTCAAGAGTATGTAATTACTCTAGTAATTAAAATGAAGAATAACCACAAAACCTAAGTCTGTTACACAGTAACTTGTTGAGAAAATATGAAGGAAAGGAAAAGAAGGGGAAGAAAAGGAAGGAATCGTGTGCTTCGGTGTGCCACATCAGTCTGCTGTCAAATGAAACCCAGGAGTAATGTGGAAGCAAAGTCACTTTTCTGGCACTAACTTAATTTAATCCTTCTTTATACTGCATTTGTGTGTGCGTGTGTATATATATACATATATATGTATATATGTATACACACACACACATATATGTGTGTGTGTGTATACATATATACATATATATGTATATATGTATACACACACACACATATATGTGTGTGTATATCTATATCTATACACATATATGTCAAGAAAGTTTGATCCATAATTTATTATAACTGGAAAATACCTTCAATAACTGAATATTGCTAGCAAATCACACTTTTATGAATATGGATCTAGAGATTATGGGTGGGAACCCTTAGCCCAATAGAAATATATCTCCATATGTTATCAGAGTAAGTACTTAAAATTTTAATTGTCAGCTCTTTCTATTTTGACTTAAAATTGTGACACACAGTTGAACATTTTCTATGAGTGTTAAAAGATGCTTAATTTTATAAAAACACATGGTGATGCAAGGTAGGTAAAAGTGGGTAAAAAAAAAAAATCCAGTGGAATTTAGTAAATGGTCATGGATGCTTCAAAGTGAAAAATTTACTGGTATAGGATTAGAATTTGAAGTTTCCTGGTAACATTTTTTTTTTTTTACTTATTAAATTATTTCATACTGTTCAATAGTTTGATAAATAAAAATAAATCCCTAATTATTGCCAAATTATAAAGAAGACTTTTGTATATATGTGTTTCTATCAGTTTCAACATATAAGATAAGGAATTTGACATTACTCTATTTAAGAGATGCTTAGTTGGCCTGCAACTATTTCATGCATGATGGCAGAAAACAAAAGATTTCTGGCTCAGAGACAAAAGATTTTATTACTCATGGTACAGAAGTCATCATGAACACTAAGCATATTTCTCTTGTCCCCAAGATCTACATGTGTGACATTATATGGCCCGGATGAATGCTATATACATAGTGGATTTTTATCACATCTCAGGGCCACTATTTCTTTTTTATTATGCAATAAGCAAGACTGCTTCTGTTTGGGTATAGGAGTGGGTTGGAGGGAGATGTTAACAATTTCTTAATGTTATAAGCTGCATGGAAAAAGCTTGAGACCCAGATAAAAGAACAGTCACCAACTTCTATTGGTTCACAAGAGCCAATTATGTATATCTTTTCCAAACCCACATTAAGTGAGGTCACCTCAGCAGCTAGAGATTAGCCATGGTGAGAGTACTTACATCAGGGAAAACAGCAAAAATTAAATATTAGGATTTTTTTGGTTGTTGTTCTTTCCGGAGAAAGTTGTTGAACATTTACTAGCATACCACTGTACCCTATCTCTGTTGTTGATATTGTTCTGGACAATAGTTTAAGTCAACAAATACTATATATAACAAGTATAACAGGTACTTATTTTAATCAATTTTCAAAAGATGTGTGTGTGTAAGAGAGAGAGAGAGAATAAGGAAAGGGTGGTCTCAAAAGAGGAATAGCTTAGCAGTTGACAAAATCTCTCATTACAAAAGGATTTCAAAGATATTCTATTAACTGAACCAAAGGAGCGAAAGCTCTGAAATTGAATAAAATTTTTACTTAAAAAGCAACAAATTATTATGAAAGTTGAGAAAAAGAAAAATGTTTTCAAAACATGCATTATAGAACTGAAACTTAAAAAGACAATGAAAAATGAGAGAAAACTTACAACTGTAGGTTTTGTGGTATGACGCAGTCACTAAAACTTAGGGAAGGACTCTTAGCCTTCATTAACCCTAGAAAAATGTTTGGAAGAGTCCCTAGCAGAGGAATCTGGCTTTTAAGAAATCATATAATTATGTTAAAGAATATAGTTTCGATAAAAACATTAAGCAAAAGTCAGCATTATCTCCCAAATTATGTTAATGAGTAATTAATCAACAAAATATTCTAAAGAGCTAAGATCTTTTAGTCCCATTCTTTCCATTAGTCCCAACTATCACATGGGTAACCCTATTCCTTTTCCTCACCGAAATTTTAGCATCTATATTTTATTAGCTACATTTCATCATTACCATTTATATTTTTCAAATGGATCACCATTGGATTATCTTAAGAAAACCATTCAGTTTTCTTCAGACCATGCATCAGAATGCACCAAATCAAAGTAAGTTTTATATCATTTCTTGGTTGATCAAATCGCTAGCATTTTTAGAATTCAAGGCAGAAATTTTGTTCAAAAACCTTTAACTTTACAAAGAAAAATGTAGTTTAGCGGTGCATGGTATTAGTAGTGGAATTGTATGTAGTAGGAGCTCTGCTCTCTCAGCAGAACAGGCATTCTTTCCTTTCAATACACTTCTTTGAAGATCAGCTTGAATTTCTGAGGTCCTGGGGCGATAAGCATGTGACAGCAGCTTGCTGGTTTCTATTTTTAAAATCAATATTATCTCAATTTATGAATAGTTTAAGAAAATAAATTTCCAAGTGTGACCTGATTCACTTTCTTAAAAGAATTTGCATTCTTGTAAATTCTACAATGAGTCACTAAGGGTAAGAAAACTGACATCTATTGGTGTTAGTTTTGAAACAAGCAGGGACTCTTCAGCAAATCCCAATTCTTTAGACTGCATTAATAAATATAAACAGGATGTTTCAACACAGAAAGCATAAAACTGCTTGATATATGCAAGGCATATCTTTAATGATGTTTAAAAAAGGAGCTAAACATCTCCCTGGGAATTCTTAAAACATTTATCTTTTAGGCATTATTTAGCTTCACAAGTCTTTGTTGTTCAACAAGCTGGAGAAAATAGGTCAGCTAATGTTATATTAATCAGTAAATTAATATTTCAATTTGATTTTCTTTCTAGTTAAAATGCTTGCAGCTTCTCCCCACCTCCCCTCTTCAGCACTGATGTTAAGTGGTATCATTATCATACTGTACCTTGGGGTTGTGAGATAACAGGGTCCAGTGATAGCTCTATTCTTAGAGTGGGAGTTTTATCATGCCACCTACACATTTAAAATGACACTCCATGGCTCCTATGCAATGTGTCTTAGAGCTGAGTCACAAGATTCTCCAAATTGTGGTTTTCGATTTATATTTTAAAATTATACTTTTCATATCTGAGTAGAAAATAATTTTTGCTTAGTTTGAAATCCTGTCCTGACTCAAGGAAAAAAATATTACTCAAATTACCTGAACAACGTAAATGTTGGTTTCAGATTGTTTTGTTTTTTTCTATTAACTAAGTCAATGGGTAGTTAGATTCAAAAGGTGGCCTATTCTTTGCAAATGAATAAAGACCTACCAAACTTTTACAGTAGAACTTTAATATAGGTTTAAGTATTTTTATTTTCAATTGAAAAAAAAAACAACAACTCTGTTTTGTTTTCATTTAGCACATACTGAGAAACTAACACATACTAATACCTGGGAAATTTTATATGCCATTATTTCCGTGATGATATTAATTTTCTTTTAATAGCAGTCACTATCAAATTTTCTGTCCTCCTAAGAACTCTAATTTGGCATGATTAGTGGAGAGAATGGCCATGCTGCCTCAGAAGATGTTAGTTCATGTTAGAATGTGTATGTGAGTTTATTGTACTCTTGAGTCCTATTGAAAAGTACAATATTGACCCAATGTTTCTGTCTTGCTGAAATTCTGCTAGAGTTTGGCAGAAAAAGATGCTAAACTAATAAGTTGACATTGAAAAATATATGTATGTATAAAAAAACATATAGAAGAGGTAAAATAGAATTTCAAAGTACAACTAGGAGGTATAGTAAAATCTATCAACAGGAAGCTTGCCTAGAATTGATCTGTTTCCATCTTATGATACATTTTTATTGGCCTTTAATATTGAGTTCTAGATGTGCTGATCCACAAAGCTGTTTACATAAACTAATTGTAGGAAACTTCGCTCTAGTTAGAAAAATATATGCTTAATTAGCTTAAAGTTTACCAGATGCATTATTTCCCCTTTGTCCATTACTGTTGCATGGTTCTCTGGTCTATATCAGGAAGAAACGTTCCAATCACTTTGCCAATATGGAAAAGCCACATATAATTCTCAGAGAAATATTCAAGTTTATAATCTAAAATTAAATATACTCACATATCCTACATAAACATGTTACACAGTCATAATATTTTTAACATTATTGTTATTTTATTATTACAGACAAATGTAAGAAATTTCATGAATCGAAAGTTGACTACAGAGAACTTATGTGAAATAGATATTTGAGACGTATTGTTTAGTCTGGTTAAGTTTTCCACTACATCTTGCTCTTTATAGAGAAGTTTTGAATGAAAAGAGAAAGTAAACATGGGTATAAGAAATCAAAGACTGTTACTTTAAAAAAAAGCATAGAAGTACAGATACATATACATTGACCAAAAATAATAAGAACATAAAGGAAAGAATAAGGTAACTTATATTTATAAACCATGAACAACGGACTACGTCCTCTGCTAGATACCTGGTATGTTTAAAAACAATAATAACAATAATATCTAATATTTATTGAATGTTTATATGAGATACTGTTCTATGTGTTTTATGTAGTGCTCATTTAATTTTCACATCCTATAAATGAAGTACTATTTATTATCCCCATTACAGAAATATTAAGTGGTATCATTATCATATTGTGCCTTAGGGTTGTGAAATAACAGGGTTCAAAGGAAAGAGGTTAAATAATCTGTCTGATGTCTAAACAAGTGTAAGATGTGGTTGGGGTTTTTTGAAATACAACTAGTCAGGAAAATAAAAAAAGAAATAGATGTTAATTAAAAACCTGATTGCTTATTCATAAACTGTTATAACTCTCTTTTTCACAAATTCCAGACCATCTTATTTATCCAGATTTTCATTTTTTCAGAATTAGAATTTGATTGTCTAGGCTTGGGTTATGTGTCCACCACTGTGTGAAACTTTCAAACATGATGAAAGAATAGGTCACATGATCTCTTGGACTATTTTTTTGGAAGCTCTGCCAAGGCAGTATCTCTAAGAACAGAGCCTGGGTAAGGAAAATTATTAAAATTTCTTGTACATGAAGGTTCAAAGGAGTTTGGAGAGGTTTGAAAATGATTCATGGATATGGTGTCATGTGAAATAAGTGTTGGAGAATGAAGAGAATTTTCAAATCAAATAAGTAAAGCCACAGTGAAAGGCAGTCCCTAAACGCACACAGCTTATAAACTCTAAATGAAGATAATTATGCTTAAATTGTGCCACATACAATTAATGTGCAGAGTAAAGAGAGAAATCTTACCTATTTTTGAGCTTAGGGAGGGCTTTCTTAAGAAGTTACAAAGAAGATTTTTCTTTATGGGAAACTAAAAACATGGATGTAATACTAAGAGTAAACTATTTTTAAGTGTATATCTGACATGGTAAAGAAGTTAACTTTTAAAACCAGATATAAGAACACATGATTATAGAGAAATGAGGAACCTGTCTTTGGTGGGTATCTAGGAAAACTTTTTCCATAGAAAAAGGTAGTGGGCACAGTGGCTTTGGCAAATTTAAAAATATAGTAGTATAAAATAAAACAAAACAGTTTTGAGGTAATTCTGACCACAAGTCTCTACTCAGTTGCTCAGAGCTAGAATTCTCCCTGCTGTGAGCCCCAATAAATGTCTACTACAATCTTTAGTTTAAAGCAGCCCCAAGTTGAGATTGGCCTGGCTTTCAGAAGAACCCCAAACAAATTCTCTCTCAAGGAATACACTTCAAATTCAGGCTGCGAAGAGTACCTACAGATAAAACTTCAAGAAACATTAATTTACAATTTCTTTTCATCACAAAGCATAAGACCTCAAAACACATAGGTAAGAATTTGCAAACTTCACAAATTGCATATTCAAATCCACAAAGTATGGAGACGATTGCATCAATTATGAATATAATGTAAATATCTTTTCATGAATGCATAAAGAAATATAAGAAGGCATTGGAGATACTATGAAAGACAATTATCAAAAGAGAACCGGCAGATTTTTAAAAAGATCCATTTATAATACCTTCAGATAAAAATCATAATAATTGTTAGAAATTCAATAGATGGGTTAAATAGGATATTAGACATTGCTGAAGAAAAAGTTAATGAACTTTGAGTAAATGCTCTGAAAAGAACTTTAAACCAAAAGTACCATAGTCTTTGTAAAATAGACTTCTAATGAATTTCTGAGCTTGAAGTAAGGAAAATCTCCCAAGATATCTCAGCTAAACAACATCTGGAGCTGAAACTTGGACACAGAGCTTTGAGCAGATGTGAAAGGCAGGGCTGCTAATGAGAAGAACCCACATAAGCACTGCAATATGGAGAGTCAGCCTCAGTCCAGTAGCAAGAAGAAAGAACTAATTTGAAGGGCACAACAAACCAGTGCCCTTGAAAAGAGCCAGACTGTTCTCATTTTCTTTTGGTTCCTGATAGAGGTAAATGTAAATCCTCACTGTAGGAAAGAATCCCCAGTTTAGGTCTTTAATCCCTAAGGATTAAAATAAATAAATAAGAGCTCCCGATAAAACATCAGCAAAAGCACGAAAAGATTAGTGGTTGTCAGAGGTTAGAGGTAGAGAAGGATGAATAGAAGAAACACAGAGGATTTTTATAATCTCATACATACTATTATACATGAGATTATAATGGTGGATACATGTCATTACATATTTGTCGAAATCCATAGAATGTACAACACAAAGAGTGAACCTTAATATAAACAATAAACTGGGTGAAATGTGTCAGTGTAGGTTCATCAAGTGTAACAAATAGTGGAGGAAGCTATGCATGTATGGGCAGGAGGTAAATGGGAAATTTCAGTATCTTGATTTCTATTTTGCTGTGAACCTAAAACTATTCTAAAAAAGTATTTTTAAAAAAATCGCCAAACACACAATTAAGGAAGTAACAGTTATACTTTCAAAGATTTCTCATGTAGAAATTAATAAAAACAGAAAATAAAATAATACCCAAAGGAAATGTCTAAAGAAATAGAAAATGGAGTCAGTCACAAAAATAAACAAGCAAAATGGCACTATATAGGTTGAACAGTTAGATTTTAAAATAAATTAATTCAAATTTGTAGAAAATAAATGAAAGGGTGATTTAAAATGCAGATTAGACACAGAAGAAAAGAAAATCTTTTCACTTAGGATTTTTTTCGATACTTTAGCTATTGTGAATGATGCTGCAATAAACATGGGAGTTCAGATACCTCTGAGATAATAGTTGTTTCCTTTGCTATATAACCAGAAGTGGGATTGTTAGATATGGTAGTTCTATTTTTTAAAATTTATTTGAGAAAACTCCATACAACTTTTCATAGTGGCTGTACCAATGTACATTTGTACCAACAGTGTAGGAAGATTTCCTTTTCTCATCATTTTCAGAATTTGTTATCTCGTCTTTTTAATAATGGCCATTCTAAAGGTGTAAAGTGATGTCTGAGGTCCTGATTTGCATTTCCTGATGATTAATGCTAAGCACCTTTCCATGTACCTGTTGGCTAGTTTTTTCTTTGTAACAATGTCTATTCAGGTCCTTCAGCTATTTTTTAATTGAGTTGTTTTTATTTTCTATTAAGTTGTATGAATTCTGTATGTATTTTTTTTTTGAGAATATTCCAAATTTTTTAAATTAAGTTTTTTGGGGTAACATTGGTTTCTGTATGTATTTTAGATATATCTCTTATCAGATATATGGTTTGCAAATATTTTTCCTATTCGCTAGATTGCTTTTTCATTTTGTTGAGAAGTTTTTAGTTTGATGTAGTCTCAGTTGTTTATTTTTACTTTTATTTTCTTTCTTTTTTGGATCTCAAATTAAAAACAAAATTATTGCCAAGACCAATGACAAGGAGCTTATCCTTATAAATATATATTATTCACTCTTTTTTATATGGTTTACATCACAATATAAGCTGAGACACTGAAGGATAAATAAGAGTTGGTTATATAGAATTTACAGAGGTAGACTTGTAAACAAATATTTGCAATAAAAATACAAAAATTATTAAATAATATATACAGGAATGTTTTTAAATAACTCACATACTACATTATTTAATCCTGTAACAGCCTGGAATACTAATAGTTTATACCCTTTCCCAGAAGAGGTAGTAGAAGCAAAGAAAAATCAGGTAACTTGCCTAGGATTATACAGTATTTATGTGGTAAAACAAGAATAACTCATATGGTCAAGTACTAGAGTCTACTCTTTTTACCTCCAAAATATGTTGCCTGTCAAAGGAATGCTCCATCTCTATGACACCAGAGTACTCATTACTGAAATCAGGGAATGTAGAGAGTGCAAGTGAGTCATGCTAGCTGCTAAATGTATTCACTATATAAATATATAATTCTAGTAACTACGATATGTGTTGTAGTCTAAGGTGTCTGCTTTCTAATCTCATGATATTTTAGGGGATAATTAATAATTATGTGGTTGTTTGGTAATCAAAGTAAATGCAGTTAGATATTATTAAGGGATATTTCATCCAAATTATGGATGATTAGGTGAAAATCTGTAGACAACATCAGTCTATCTATTGCAATACTTTTCAGTGTCTGTGTGTTGGCATAGAAGTTTAGCTTTAAGGTCACAGATTCAACAAAGCATTTTCTGGCACACAACTTAAGGTTGTGTTCCCTGGCTATTCATTCTCTATCTCCAGTACACAACTTAGGGGCTTAGCATAAGGTAGGTGCTCCATAACTATTTCTTGAATTTACTCCTGTATTCTCCCTCTTTTGTCATTCTATTTTTAGATTCCCATATTTCTTTTAGTCTTCTCCCTCTATTGCTCTTTGAGTGACACGTTTTATCTCCCAGTGGGAACCACATTTAAAATACCACTTTGCCTTCTAGATACTCTATCACTGTCACTTTTGTGTTGATGTTTGTGTTCCCAAGCTTCCCCAAAAACATTAATACCCTTAGGATTTGGCTCTTCTCATCCACCAAGTGTTCATTCTTTGAAGTTGTGTCTTAAAGAGCAGCGTATCCATTTCTCAGCCAGACTCTCACTGTTCCTCAGAAAACCAAAGAAGAAATTGTATTGCAATTAATGGACAAAAAAAGAAATTTGACAGGGAAATCATGGGGAGTTGAGAATAAGAGGAGAGGAAGTCAATGTGAGTCCTGCCTGGAGGCAGTAGAGCAGAACTTTGCATTCAAAAAAGAAATGAGATTGAACTAGAGAAGCAAAGATTTTTGAAGTTTGAGGGCCTTGTTCTGGGCCTAGAAAGGACTTTAGGAGCATTCTTAATATAATGTCTACTATCTAGCTGACAGTCATAATTATGTGTCTAATGAACAATTAGAAAAGAATTGGATGGTTGAATGTGGAAGTTCATCACAATCAGGCAGAAACATTTAGAGGCATGGAGAAGCAGAGAAAAATGACAAAATATGTGACTCAGAGAGAATATCCAAATCAACAAGAGTGAAAAAAGTATACCACATTTTTTCTGGAATGAAATTCAGTCATTGGATACCGACTAAATACCTTTCTGGTTAGTGATGTGAGGTTATACGACATCATAGGTAACCTGACTGATTTCCCAAGATCAACTACAGGTCAAGAGTTTAGTTTCATCTCTTGGGTTCCCAGACTTGTTCTTAGGCCAAAGAGAAATGTGTTTCTACACTGGCTTTTTTATCTGCATCATGCCATGCTTGGAGGGTTCCTGTTCCCCCACAATGAGAAAATGTATCTTTTCCTATTTTGGGCTTTAAAGCAAAGTAAAATTTAAATGGTGCAAAATAGACAGTATCCTTCCAGCTGCACAGCGATGTGAGATGCCCACATTACAGAGAACTATATACTGTAGTTCAGTCAATATATGATAAAAAACATGGACTGAATTTTTTAATATATTTGTTGTGCAAGGGTATTAACAAGAAAGATAAAGGTTCTAGTTAAGATTATGAACTCCGAATAATCTAAAATACCTATTTGGAAACTACATTTTGATATAATAATTTTTGTTCTCAAACAAAAGAGGTACTACCGTGATTGCCATTTAAAAAAAAATAATACTTATTAAAATTGATACTAAAATCCCCTATTTTTGGAATAATATAAAGAACAATATCTTTATAGTTTTACTTGCAGTCTAAAAAAGTGTTTGACTCATTAAGGTTGAATGTCAGGTAAATTCATTTAATGTTCAGTTTTAAAAGAGAAAAGAAGGAGAAAGATTTAGATGAAAAGTAGAGTGTGTGACCTTAGAAATGTATTTATAAGGTCTGACTGCAGCAGCCAAAAATAATAACCATTGAACCTAGTGAATAATTTAAGGCCAATGAGCTAACAGTGATCTTTGAAATGGGATATTAATATGTAAATATTTTAGTCAGCTTTTTCACACTAGCATAAAAATGCCTTGTATTTAATCTACAATCTCACTCTAGGTGAAATTTCTTTAGAGATTCTCTGTTCTCACTGATGTCATTATATACACATTCACACATGATAATTAAATGATTTTACTACCCAAATACATTCAAGCAAAGATTATATTTTCTAAAATATGCAGTGATGATTTGTAAAGCCATGTTTTATTTTACAAGTTTGGACAGGGATATAAGAGAATTCGGTTCTTTTATGTTGATCTATTTGATATGACAATGTGATTTACTGAAGAATAGAATCATTTGTTTTTTAATTGATACTTAGATTTGAAGAATTAGTACTATGTCTGATCAACAGATAAATATTTGTGAATCTGCAAAATGTATTTCCTATTAACATATGTATATTTAAACATCCACATAACTATATCCATATGAAACTAATGAATGCTTTTAATCTCTTTATATTTATTTGATGTTAATAAACCAAAGAAATGGATCTTGTTTCCAGATAATAGGTTTATTTTTGTCAAAGTTTTGCTTGCTTGCTTTTAAAAGCAGGGATATTAGCTAGAATTTTAAGATGGGCTCTTTGTCACTTTATATGTGAAAGTCAGGGAAAACTGGAAAGAGCATTAGTAGGTCTTAATCTAGATGCTTAAATCCTGGCCCTGTTCAGCTACAAATTGAAAAAGTCATTTCACTGGTCTCAATTCATTTTTCTTACCTTAGATGTAAAGATATCTCTGGTTGATTGATAAGGTCCCTCAAGTTGCAATTGTGAATGAACTATGACAATAACTGAGTCCTCAAAAATATTGTAGGAAAATAGAATCCTGTAAAATGCAAGTATATGTTTATGACTGTTTTAAAACAATGTGGCAAATTTAAGAGTAACACTAGGTTTCTCTTCTTCAATGATTTTTACATCCTTCTGTAGACTATAGATTTTCATAAGCCACAAATTTGGGTGTATAAAAAATGTAAATGTCTTTATTTAAATCCATAACTAAATTTAAGACTACCTCAAGCTTAAAAAGAAAAATAATTTATAATTGATTTAGAATTTTCACAGTTGAATGAGTTTCTTCATATCCACCTAAATTCTTCTTGGATAAAATAGAGTCTAGGCACTAGCATAGGAAGGCTTCTGCTGATTATAGTTGGGATATAACTCAACCAGAATTGCTCAAGTTGTTTGTATTTGGTGTCTACTGTCTAGTCACTGGGTCCTCATAGGTCACTACCTCTTAGTTATCACACCTCCTCACGTATACCAGCTTTCTGTTCCCATTTGACTCCTCAGAGCCTGAGAAAATATTTTGAATATTTTATAAAGCTGTTTGGTAGTCTCAAGAAAGCAGGATGGCTATGCCAATCTGCATATGATGAAAGTACATTATCACCATGTCAATTCTAAAGCTGCTGTACCACATCAGGGTGTTCTCAGAACTCTGTAAGCCTTGTCATATCTTTAGATTTGCTCTGGAAGTCAAGGTACAAGTTCCATTCTTTTCAGGACTCTCAAGTTAACTGAAGATTCCATTTTCTACCCTGTCTGAAAACTAGAAACTGAGGGCGGTTGGGGGTGGGAGTGGTTAGTAAGTTAGAGGCACCTTGTCAAAGTCCTACTAGTAGCTAATTTTTTTATTCTTCCCCTCAATTAGTTCTTTCTCTTTCAACATGGGAACATTTACCTTTTTTCTAGTTAGTTCAGTTTTTTATTTACTGGTTTTTTTTTTTTCATTATTATGGTGACATTGGTTAACTAAATCCAGTAAGTTTCAAGTGTACAATGCAATAGTAAGACATATATATACACATATTGCTTTGTGTGTTCACCATCCATAGTTACATTTCTGTTACCACATATCAACTCTGTCTTTTTTTTCAATCTTTTTTTTCTCTTTCACATATTAGCTTATTGAAACTAAAAACAAACAAACAAAAACAAACACAAACAAAAAAACTAAGCTTTTAAAGTGTTTTCTCTCAAAACTATAGTATCTTTCTTGAATTAAAAAAAAAAAATTAATCCAAAATCAAATAATTTGATTTTTTACTTGTCTCTCATTTTCTGTGTGCCTTTCCTTTTTACTTTGGCAATGCACACTGCTGAGTCCCTGGAGTAGTCTGTGATAACCATCGTCCCTATGGTATACTTGTGCAATTTAGGAAAAGGCATTATCTCTGGGTAGATGCAATAGAAACCACATGTTATTTGGGTGGGTTTATTTTTTTTTCCTCTGGATACAGTGCATGGCAATGAGACAATGCTTTCAGTAGAGAAAAAGTTTCCCTTCCTCCAAGTCAATGCAGCTCTATGAGAGGATGCATGACTTGGACCAGGTTTCAACTCACTTGGGTACCTATATTGGATACCCTTGTGTAGGACCCCATAGGCAGACATAAAGTACATTATCAGGGACAAAATGCGAGGGGGAAAGTACTTCCAGAAATATTTCAGAAATTTGTCTCACAATCTGTATTTTCAAAGCAAGGTAAAGACATGTTGTTACTGACGTTTAAACAGTAGGATAATGTGATTTGGGACACGTTGTAAGAAAAGTAAACCATGTCTCATTAAATAGCAAATGTGGGTATAACATTTTAATGTACAAACCCAGAAAGAGGAGAATTTATACAAATCCTATATCATCAATTGCTTGAATGCATTAAACAAGTATACTCAAATTTTAAAATGGTAGAAAGGATATTATTTTCCTATCTTCTTTTGTTATCTCCCATTGTTTACAAATTCTTCTGTTTTTATTTGATCCACTTGCCAAAATTTATTTGCTGATGCCCACTAGATAAAAATACTTTTTCATATGCTTTTAGGATGTGTGTTGTTAATACCTGGGATACGTACATCATGAAGAATGTACCTAATGTGATTAAGAAATTCTGAAGACAGGCACAAGCAATATTTATAACTCAGTATAAAGTTATGCACCTCTTAAATATATCAAAAACTCTCTTACTTTTCTAATCTACAGTTTTAAAAAATGAAACATGGGCTCCAGATATGCTCTTTGAGAATGTGTTATTAGGACAAATAGTTAAACCAATATATAGATCAAAATAATTCATATAGAATTTTCTTTTATTGATTATCAATCCACTTTATTTGAACAGTCTTAACTAAGATCAAAATCGCTTTGCAAAAATGACTGTAAA
Organism: Pteropus alecto; assembly: GCF_000325575.1. Classification (NCBI taxonomy): domain Eukaryota; kingdom Metazoa; phylum Chordata; class Mammalia; order Chiroptera; family Pteropodidae; genus Pteropus; species Pteropus alecto. The sequence goes on along the minus strand of NW_006436282.1, from coordinate 9,301,057 downwards.
CCTGATAAAGTAGTAGCACCAGAGCACTGCCCCACTTTAAAAGTATATTTGAGAAGTGAAAGCAAATCAATAATAATTATACAAACCAAATTGTATTATCTTTTATTATTAATACTATAATTATAAAAAAAAAAGGTAGTGTAGATAGGAGAGGTTTTTTTTTTTTAAAGAATACTACAGTCTATTAACTAAATTTTTCATGGTATGTTTTCTACTAATTTTCAGATGCCAACTTCCATTTTTAATAACTGAGAAGAGGGTTGTAGAAATAAAACATAGACACAAAAAATTAAACAAAAGTGAGAAGTTCGAAAACTTATCTTGCAATTGTTCTACTTTTTTTTTTAACTGTAGAGAGATGGAAAAATATGTATTTTAAAATAAGACGTTAATTATAGGACATAAATATAGGTCCATCAGCATGTGAATCTATCGAGGACATATTAAATAACCCAAGACAGTGGATTAGTATCGTTTAACCTTCTTAAAAATTTCTAAACCATTTATTTCTACATCCTTACTAGCATTGATTGCAATCAGTTGAATTAGTAGTTTATGTTCATTTCCTTTCATTTGCTATTATTTTACACAGGGGAATATTTGCATTTGCATTATATTCCTGACATAAGTAAAACCCATTTCAAATTCATACCTGCTATAATGTACTAGTAAATTTCAGTACTTCCTTCAATAAGTCATTCTTTTCATAGGACTGTTGACTATAAGAATCTTTCTTTAATAGTAATCCAAGGATAATTATTTAAAAAGGTTAATACTTAACCAAGGAAATTAAAATTAAAAACTGATAGTTAAAAAATTGTAGTTTCTTACTTAAATATTAATCTCTACATGTAAAAAAAAGAGAAATTTAAAAAAAACTATAGATTAAAAAATATATTAAGATATTCATTAAAAAGCATTTAGTGAAACAACCAGAATCTCAAACACAAAACCACTCAATAATTCTAGTCTTACTGCCTGGTCTAATGTAATGCTGTGGACAGGATTGAGGTGATAAGAAGGAAGTGTCTATATCACATGCTGAGCAAAAGGAAAGCATCTAGTCTTCTCTTGCATTCATTTAGTGCCTTCAGATCATAGACATTTGCTGCTTTAAGCTGTTTTATTAATTTTTAAAATTTTTGCTGTTATATATATATGTGTGTATGTATATATATGTTTATGTGTATATAAAGTGGAGGTATCGTTGTTTTTTTTTTTCCTGGAGAAATATGAGTTAAATGCTTTGTGGCTATTTAAAACACATTTATTATTTTAGGTTTCTAGAGCTGGATTTTTTTTTTTCTTTTTTTAACGTCAAAGTGCCTATCAGGAATACATATAAAAGTTACTATGTTCCACTTAGGAAAAGTTGTTATTCTTTGCATATATTTTGTAAGTGAAAATAAATCCTTATTATCTAGTCTAATTTATAATATTGCAATGTTCAATTTATATTTTTAAATTAAACTGATTCATACAAAAATTTACTTTACAATCTTTTTTTAATCTTTTTTTGTCATGTTTCTACATATTAGTACACAAAATTAACCCTGTATTTAAACTTACAGTTTAATATTTTGCTTTGCTCACTTTGAACATAGTTTTCTGTTCTTATCTTACTGAAGAGTAATTTATAAGATATGCTGGCAAGTTTAGATCATCTTAAAATCCATCTAGTTTAGCCACCCCTCCCAGATTTTTATCTCTAGTAAACTAACCTTGTAAAGCAACTTCTCAGCCTCTGCTGGAACACCTTGAGTGAGAGGCGACTCATGATACTAGGTTCTGAAGCAACTGGTACCTACTTTGAGAACCCCTGATTATGAGTAATTGTGTTTTCTTATACTGAACAATAATTTGTCTGTCTGAAACTTTTATGCACTGACTGCTGGTTCCTTCACTTAGAGCCCTAAAGAACAAATTCAATCTCTTTTTCAGATGGCATACTTTTAGGTGTATAAAAACAACTTTTTCATCCTCTACGTCTTTTCTCAATCAGGCTAAATATTCCTAGTTCTTTCAAACTTTCCTTATGTAAAATGATTTTTTAAAAATTTGCTTCATCTTCCAATGTATTTGTCACATTGTTGTTCACTACACTTGCTCTACTTTGTTGGTTCGTTTCTAAATGTGTTGTCAAAGATAGAGGATATTGTAGATGTGTATTATGATATCAACTATAAGACCAGCTTTACTTTTCTAGTTACTCCATTGTAATTAATACAATTGTGAAATCATAATATGATTTTCTGATGTCCTATTATTCAGTTGAGCTACTATCTTTCTAAGACCCTCTTTTTATGCTTGTTATAACTAAACCATTTATCTCTTATTTGATTTAAAGTGCCTTGTATTTAGGAAGCTCTAACATGGTTTTTCTATGGGGTAGTTATTGCTCATTAAGAGTGAGTTTGTACTTACTTTTATTCCAATTAAATACCATCTTGATAGGCTCAAACAAGTGTTGATTTAAAATTAAGTTTAAGTCATACCTAAAGACAGCTCAACTAAAGAAGGATTGAATAGCTAGCAAACATTTGTGAACTTCTCTTATTTCTTAAATTTTGCCAATTCAGTTTCAAGAAGACCATAGGCAGGATAATAATCTTGTAACACAAAACTAGGCAGTTTGTTATATTTTTTGGTTAAAGGTAAAATAATTTTAGTTCAGTTTCTTTAGAATATTTTTGCTATATAAACCAATGTGAATATTAACCAACCTACATTCATTAGAAAAATAGAGACAATATGGTGTGACCCGTAAAATGGGCGCAGGGCAAAGTTAAATACCTTCCTCTTCACTATTCCTCTGCCTTAGAGAAACAAAAACAAAAACAAAACCAAAACAAACAAACAAACATACTTCTTCAGTGAGTGGTTAAAGATACAGGAGACAGATGGGTGAAGGCCTTGAGTTGGGGGTGAGCAAGCATTTTTCCTCATTAGAAAAAGTAAGTTTACTAAATATGGCTCACATGTATAGATAAAATAATTTTCATATCTTTTGTGCTTTCCTATAAGTGAAAGGTGGTGGCTGGATTGAAGAGTGTCTAAGCATTGCCTGGGGACTCTAGTTCTGTACAATAAGAGGTCCAGGGATAAAACACAAGCTGGATTATCTTAATTCTCATCCCCCTCCCATTCCCCCCACAATAACGACACCTCACTTCAAGGCAGAATTAAAATATATTTTCATGAAGTAGCAGAAAGCTCCTCTTTCTGCTACTTCAATAATCCAATTGCTTTTTTACTAGCTCTAGAATTCTCTATTTCTGGAGGAAAGCTTGCCTTTTCTTCCTTTCTCATAGAGATTAAAGTCTCCAATGCAGTAATTTCCCAGAAGCCTTTCTGCTCCTGTTTCAAACAATACCAAGAGCCACTAGTAGTGTCACTAAAGAACATTCTAAGTGAGTGATGCTCAGGGGTCTGAAATTATATTTTGTGTTCTATATGTCTTTAGTAAAAAGTAAGCTATGTAAATTTTTAAGAACTAGACCAGGGAGAGTTCGTATATGTCTATTTTGAGTAACAAATAGATACCCCAAACATTTCAGTGTGCTATTACTAGGGAGTGAATACTTATCTAAGTATTTACCACATGATGTAAACGACTTCTTTAAAAATATACTACCTAATTTATTACTATGATTTTTTGTACCACTATATTTTTCATAGGTGAAGAAATTTGTTTTATATCTAGTATTGTAGAAGAGTAAATAGTAGATAAAAATAATGACATACATATATATATATATACACCAAAATAAAACAGCTCAAATGAAACTACATACATCAAAGATGTCCAAATTTATAGTCCATTTTTATCTTTAGCACTGAAAAAATATTTACATATTTTTCTCGTAATAATCATAGTGAACAATGTCCTGTTATTTTTAACTTTCCTTTTGATAACTTTTCCAACCTGTTTTAAAAGACATGAGTGACTCAGCTATTTGCATGTGTGCAAATAGAGTTAAAATCAGTCCATAGCCCTCTAATAATTAGTTCTAATAAAGCTAAATAAGATAATAATGGTATATTAAACACAGTAATTAGAAAAACAAAATATGTATTTCAGAAGTTAGCAAACCTTTTCTGTAAAGTGCCAGATTGTAAATATTTTCAGCTTTGTGGGCCATAAGATCTTTGTGACAATACTCCCTGTCACAAGAAAGCACCCAAACACAATATCTAAAGGAATAATGTGGCTGTGTTTCAATAAAACTTTATTTACAAAAACAGGCATGAGTTGGAAATGGTCTATAGGCCACAGTTTGCCAACCCTGATATAGCTGATTTTGCTTCAGAAAAATGTTCCAATACTTTAAATGTCCTGCATAGGTATAGTATTTCATTGTACTTGAATAGTTTGGATTTCATAAAAGGCAAGAAACACCTTTGGCTATTAATTATGCCATTTGATAAGAAATAACCATATATCTTAATGTGACTTGCGATGTGACAACCACACTTTGGTTTTCTAGAATAAAATGAAGCTTGAGCTGAATAATCTTTTGAAACAGAGTTCAAATTATTCCCCCTTTTTTTTCTGTAAATAAAACTCTTTTTGCTGCCTGTTTATTGTTTCCTCTTGTCCCTTCTTAATGGAATTAGTTTTCTTCTGTATAATAAGGCCAAATAAATAATAATCTTTAAATTATTCTTAAACAGTTTTTAAAAACATAATTAAATTGTTTTACTCAGGAGAGGCAAGAGGATAACAGATAGGAGTATTTTAACTTCTTTATAGTAAATTTAAAACCCACATTCCATCCAGGAGAACACGCATCATTATGTAAAAAGTATATTGATTAATTTGATTTACTAGTACTTGAAAATTAGAACAAACAGAAATGCTTTAAAACAAATGCCTACAATGTATGATCAGTGGTGGGATTAAATGTGATGTGGAGATTATTCTGTAGAAGAGCACTGAAAGTTATTTTCTTATTAAGTTATACTCATGGAAATAATATTCTCGTTTTGAGTATCACATCTCTCTAGAAGTTGATTAATTACATGTCTTTTGAATTTATTTTTATCTTTAGGCCAATAAATTTACCATAATTATTTTTCTAATTTTAAAAATATTTTGAGGGATATTTAAAGTGCTGCAGATAATCCTGAATTCCTTGTTTGAAAATTTACATTCATATAGTATCTTTTTTAAAAGTATGTAATCTAGGTTTCTCCAAGGTACTCTAATGTATACTCTTGAGCATTTAAACGTTGAAGAATCAAGATCATTGCCTTAGTCGTATTATCTTCTACACACTTGTGGCATCCTATGGCCTTACTCACAGGAAAATTCCTATAAATCAGTGCTGTTTGATTGGTTTGGACAGAGGCTAGTGATTTTGAAATCTTTCTTCTTTTATCCAAATGAAAACTTATGTTCTGATTTTGAATACAATGGTGGTGAAAGACCAAAGTGAAATTAGGTGTTGTTTTAGGAAAATGGAAGTGTCTCTAGTCCTTTTTGTCATGCTTCCAAATGTTTTTTATACCAAGAGTTAAACCTCATGAATGGGGTAGTTATGAAAAAGAAAGATTTGTATTATATGGAAATAATCTCATTTTTTAAAAAAGATGAATGACTCAATCAAAAGTTATAGCTGTTCCCTCTTAAATTTTCTTTAGTTGTAGCACTGTAACAAGGACCATTTTAAACTGGGCTCAGACTCAGATGACATATGATCGCTGCCAGCTGCATCAAGAGGCAGTCTGGATAAAAATAAGTCATTTGACCAGAACAGAACAAAGCTGAAAATCTCTTGACACCTGATCCCTTCAGCAGCTGAGGAAATCTATTGAAAGGGTTCTCCTTCTAATGCATTTGTCAGAATGCTAATTGGAAAAATGACTTTATGTCATGAGTCATACGGTCACCTCTGTGGACCTCATTAGACTTAAATGAGCACACTCAAGTCTAGCACAATCACTCAGATACAACCATATATTGGTAAAGAAGATCTCTTAGTAATCGGGCTTCTGGCCAATTGTGAACATTGTCAAGTGAAGAAATGGGAAAAGAATTGAATAGAGATGTTTAATGGCAGATTCAGATATTAGGCATTATAGTTTCCTGAGTAATCCAAAATATTTAAAAATTTCGGACCATAAAAAGTACAACCAAGTTAAGCCAAAGAAGTTTAGCCAAATTTTATGCTAACATACACCTTAGAAGCACTCTGGTGCAGTGGGAAATACAAAGTTAACTGAGATGAGGCCTTGGGAGCTCAAAATTTAGAAAGGCAAGCAACTACTTATATAAGCATCTTTAATAAAAGGAAAGCTATAAAAATACTTAATAGTGATATATCAGTTAAGTTCCCAGAGGAAAGTGAAAGTAAGGCATCAATTATAATTTCATTAGGTGAATAGAAGAATAGGATGGAGAAATTAGGGAGCTTCTTAAGACAGGCAAAATTTGATGTAGGAATGCAAGGATGGGGACAGATTCTGAAGGCACATATGGATACAGGCAGCTAAGATGGAAGTGCGTGGGAAGGCCTTCGAAGCAGCAGATAATGCCAGGGAAAACAGAATTGCTTTGGAATGGAGCATAGACAATTGTGACTATAATAGGTAGCATGGGTTTGAAGCAGTAGGAAATTGGTGCTGGTAAGACCAGAATGGCAGGAAAGTCTTGGAATGTCAGCCAAGAGACCACCAGGATAAAGCTATGCAATTGTAAAAGATTAAATGAATGATTTTAAATGAAAATAAATTATCTCTAAGACTATAGATAACATTCTTGGTTTGAAAATAATTTTAAAATTATTTTGTAAGATGATGCTTATAAACTCTTCACAGGTATAATCATTTAAGATACAAAAGTACTGCATTATCAAATTAATTAAATCATTTGTTAAGACTTTTTTGCCACTTAGAAGGAAAAATTGACTGTTCGTCTAAACTTTCCCTTTTTTGTTTTCTTCCTATGAAATATATCAAGAAACCAAGAATCAGAAAATTCTAGTGAGAACTGATATTTCTATTAAATATATAATTCAAATGAACAAACGTTTATTTAAAGATTATTATAGTCAAGAATTTAGGCACTAGGAAATGATAATCGTGTGATGGAGAATTGGTGGCCTGCCCTGCAGTCTAAGTTCGATCTAGTCACTGCTGATGGAACAGTAGGACAGGTCCTATCCGATATTTTGAAGAATGGAGCTGCCATCTGTTTCTTGAAACTCATGGTTCTTCTCACCATTAGCCTCAGCACCAAGGTGTCTCAGACTATGCTATGTCTTTATTCTGACCTCCTGGCTTTTTCTAGAATACTGGTGATTGCAGTACTCTTGAATGCGCCAATGCTGTCTGACAACGTTAGACGGCCTGTATGCCACAGGTGAAGGTAAAGGGCTGTTTAAAGCGGAGAGGTCTTTTCTACACATGGTTTAATTTACTTTTATATCAAGGTATATATATCCACTGTAGTTCTAAATGTGCCATGTTTTCCCAAAATTTTTTTAAAAAAATAAATGAGATATAACATAGATACAGGTGCATAGATGAAATTTCATATTAGTGAACAAGGCCATGTTAACTATCAACTAGATCTGAAAATAGAACACATCCAGTACCCCAAAAGCCCTCTCATACTCCATGCTGCTCTCAAACCCAATCTTCCCTCTAATTCCCCTTCCTCATCCATAAGGTAAACCTCATCCAGACTTCCATCATTTTAGTCAAGTTTTCAGTTTTTGAAATTTTTATAAATGGAATAATATAGTATGAACTGTTTTGTGTGTAGCATATTTTGCCTAACCTTACATTATATTCATCTACATTGTGTGTATAGCTGAGGTTTGTTTAGTTTGATTGTGTTGTTTAAATTTGATTGTGTTTAAATTTTTCGGCTATTATCAGCAGTGCTGTAATGTACATTCTTGTATATATCTTTGGTTCACTTATGCAATCTTTACTCAGGAATAGAATTATTGGGTGAAAAGTATGTGTATGTTCTGCTTCAGTGGATACTGCCAAGCAATTGACCTGTTGATTACAATTGTACTTATTTATACTCCAACCTTCATGCATGAGACTACCAGTCACTGAAGAGCAAATACTCATCAAATTTAATATTGTCACTTTTTAATTTTAGTAATTCTAATGTGGTGTGGTGATATCTCATTGCAAATATAATTTGCATTTTCTCAATAATTAATGATATTGAGTAGCTTTTTAGATTTAGATTACTGAGAAGTATATTGCTCAATTTTAAACTTCTCTTTTTGTTACTAATTTCTAGCTTAATTTCTCTGGGGTCAAAGTATATGTTATATAACTTAAATGATATGTAATTAGTTAAGATTTTCTTTAATGGCTTAGTATAGTGTAAATTTTAGTAAATCTAGGTCTACTAGGAAATCTACGCTTTCTGTAGATATTGAGTATAGCCTTCTACATATCTCCATTTGGTCCAGATATTCGGTGATGTTCAAATTGTCCATACCACAATGATTTTTGTGTATACTTTAACTGAGAGAAACATTGGAAAAATTCCTGGTGTAATTATAGACTTATCTACCTCTCTGATGTTTTATTAAGTTTTGCTTTATATTTTTAAAGATTAATGCATTTTATCACCTTGATTTAATTAAAATCTTTTATCACTATGAAATAATCTTTTTCATCTCAAGAAGTGGTTTTGACTTAAAGTTCACTTTGGTATTATCTTTATATCAGCTCTTTTATTTATTTCTGCATGGTATACATTTTCCTAGCTGTTTTACAACATATATCTGAATATTTTATGTATTTCCCTTTTAAACCATTTATATAGTTTTTTATTGTGATGCTTTCTTTTAATCCTATATTTTAATTCATTCATATTTCATAGTAATTTAGTTTAAAATATATGCTAGATGTACTTTCTAGTGTTTTTATTGGTTTTACCTTTTCCCATTCTTTTTAGCCTTATTTTATTTTATTCTAAATTCCCTTATTCAGTTTGGCACTTATAAACCCTTAGTATTTTTTTTAATGTTTACTCTAGAATTACAAAATGTGGCATTGACATATGTCTCTAATTGTGTTCTTCGGTATATTTACCTCTTTCCAGATGATAAAGGATCTTAGAACATTATAAATTCATTGACTTATTTATATTGGGTATTTTTTTTTTTTAGAAAATCATTTAAGAAAACTAATATTTATTTATATTTATGATGTTTAACCTGATTGTTATTTATTCCTTTATTTACATTGAAATATATTTAGGGGATCATTTTTCTGCTATTAGAAAGTATCTTCATATATTTCCTTTATTGTGTTCTTAATGGTGATTATCTTGGTCTTTATTTGTCTGAATGAAATAGTTTATTTTTGCCACCTGTAAAGTATATTTTCACTGGGTATATACTCTAGATTGGCATTTTCTTCTTTCACCTTTTCAAAGATAGTTTCCTTGCCTTTCAGCTTCTATTGTTAAGTCAAGTCTCTTTTGAAGGCAATTTGCCTTGTTTTCCTCTGGCTATTAATATGTCCTCTTGGCATTTTATTTTCAGTAGTTTTATAAGATGTGTCTAAATGTGGTTTTCTTTGTACTTATTCTTTGAGTGCTCAGGTTTCCTTGAATGTATGTTTTAAAGCTTTTCATTAGTTTTGAAAAATTATCAGCTATATATTCATCTTCTTTTTTCAAATACTTTTTACTCAAATTTCTCCTTAGTTTGAGGCACCAGTTATACAACTGTTTCTCTAGATTGTTTTCTGTATTTTTCATACAGTTTACACTTGATGTAGAGAATTTTCTTTTGATATTTCCTGAAGTTCACTAACTTCTTCAAATAAGTCATATCTGCTGTTGAATTCATCTTCTGAGTTGTTTTATTTAAGTTTTAATTCTAGAATGTCTGTTTTTTTATATATGCTAGATTATTTTTAAAAACAATAATTTCCAGTTTTCTGATACAATTACAATTTTACTTTTTATCTCCTTGCATATTTTAATCATATCTCTTTAAGATCTTTGATTGATTTCTTTGATCTTGAAACCCTGTAGGCCAGTGGTTACTATTTCTTTGTTCTGCAAATTGATGTTCATGTTTAGTTGTTTCCTGATATATGTATCTTTCTTTATTCTATTATTTTGTTATGTAAATTTCCAACATAATATTTAGAGACTGTTACACTGAATACTCATATACATATCACCTATACTTTACTATTAACATTTTAATATATTTGCTTGATTATCACATATCTATACATTTCTTTTATCACATATCTGTATTTTTTTTATATGTCAGCCTCTTTTATGATTTCAAAGTGAATTGAAAATAGAATTATTTGCATAATATTTCGCTATGTATGATTAAATAGAGTTTAACATTCATGGTGTCTTTTTTTTTAATTTAGGGAGTAAAAATTACATACAATTAAATGTATTTGTGCATTTAAAAAAATTTTTTGAAGGATGTCTTATGTAACTGAAACCCAAAGCAACATTATCATCACCTTACAAAGTTTCATCATGGCCCTTTTCAAGTTAATCTCTGTCCCTATTTCCAAAATAAAATCATGTTATAGTGTATTCTATCATATATTTCTTATGGTTTTAGGGGGACTTTATATTAATAGAACCATACAGTATGTAGCATCTGTGTCAGTGGGTTTCTTTCACTCAATATAACGTTTCTGAGTGTGGTTCATGTTTTTACATGTATCAGTAGTTCATTTCTTTTTACAACTGAGTAGTACTCCATTGTATGATTACATCAGTTCTTTCATTCTCCTATTGACAGATATCCTGGGCTGTTTCAGTTTGGAGTAAATTATGAATACAACTGCTATGATCATTTGTCTACAATTTTCTATAGAGGTATGTTTTCATTTTTCTTGAGTAATACCTAAACTTGGAATTATATCCTTTGGTTTATAAGAAACTACCAGGGATTTTTCTGAAGAGATTGAACTATTTTTACATTCCTACCAAAAATGTATATGGATCCCAGTTGCTTCGTATCACTGACATTTGCTGTCTTCAGTTATTTTTATTTATTCTGTGGATATATTATAGTATCAAACTGTAATTTTAATTTGCATTTGGCTAATAACTAATAATGTTGAACACTCATATGCTTTTATTTGCAGAACATATGCCATTTTTAAAAATTATGTGCCTTTCTTTTTATTGAGTTATAATATTTTCTTTTATATTCTTTTCATCAGTTCTTAGTTATATCTTGGTTAATACTGATTATGTAAAAAAATATTTAAAAGATTTTTTACAAATATAGAATAGCAATACCTATAATATTATCTTAGTACAGATAAAATTTATATTTTTCTCTTACCAGTGCCTGGGGATGTAGCAATGTGAAATCAGTTCTAAGCTGGGCTGCAGGCCCATAATGATCTTTCATTGTTGTTGTTTCCATTTTTGCACTTTAGGTTGTAGTACCATAATATATCAACCCAAGTGAAGGTATTATACCCTAAACCCTTACTAATATTGGACCTGGATTCTTGTCTTCCCCACCCTAATTTCTTTTTTTATCTTCCTCCGAGTTTGTCTTAGTCATTAAATCATTGTCTATCATTTTTAAACTTCCCTTTCTCTACTGTTTTGTGATACTTAAACTGGAAATCTATGAAACACATTTCTGCTATGTCAGCTAGTTCAATGATTGGCTCTTCCAAGAAGATGTTCTAGAGAAAATGTGGAGGAGCAAGGGGGACTTGCATCTTCCTGTTTGTTTTTGTGGCATCCTGTGAGCTTCCTATCTGCTTGGAATCCTTGTGTAACCTAGCATTATTTTTTTGTTTGTTTTTTCACATAAGCAGGATCAATTTCTTTCTATACTAGCAGCTCAATCTGGTTTGCAGTTTTTCCAACCCTTGCATAATCAGCTTCATTGTGTCTCACTCCCAGAGAGTAAGCACTAATTTGATGTTCTATCTTTGGAGGTCAGGAATCCAGGCTTATGAAACACCCAGGCTTGGAAATACCAACACCATATGAGCAGAACTTCTTACTCAGAGGTCTATCAGTTTCTAAGCTCTTTCCTTAAAATGATAATAATTTCCATATTTTTTGCATTCTTTTTAACTCTGGGGGTGTTAGCTGCTCACTGAAGTACCTACATTTTCACTTAATTTTTTTTTTTTTACTGTTTTGGTTCAGTAGTTCATAATTACTTACATTATTATTTTCTTTTTCTATTCAAATAACTGATGTGATTTCTGTCTCCTGAGTAGACCTATATAATATAGAAATTGGTATCAGGGATGCCCTCAAAAAGTAAACAAAGATAAGATTTGGGAATAGATTTGGTCATGTGCTTAGGTTTGAAAGTAGGTTGAGCTCTTTATGAATGGGAAATGAAATGTTAGTAATCAATGCCATAGCTAATCAAATCATTACTTGTGACTGATTTTGCTGAAGAGCCAAGTGATTCAGGAGCTTTAAGAAAACCGAATGGCTCCTGCGCTTAAATGTTTGGCAATATTGATGAATTTAAAGATGATGATATGCAAAGATTTCTTCTAAGCTCTGTGAATATTTACAAAGATAAGCTTTGGTCTTTAATTTGTGTTTGTATTTCATAAACTATATTCTTTTACTGTTTCCTCTTTTTTATTTTATACATGTTAAATGGAAAATTAGCATTACAATTTAGTCTTTATGTGACAGTACATTGAGATGAGATATGACTGAATTTGAACAATAATTAACACTACTCATTATTTTTTATTTTTCCAGTTCATAAACTCTAATGTCCCTGTATCAGTCATTTATTGCTATGTGACAAAGCATTCAAGATGTAATAGTTTCTAATAACAATTTATTAGCTCATGATTCTGTGTGTTGGCAATTATCTGGTAGTCAATGCTAGCTGTTGATTGGTTCTCTCTATATAATTTCTCATCTTCTAGGTGACCAGCCTTGACTTTCCTACATGGGGTAGCAGTGCTTCAGAGGACAAATGCAGAAGCTGTACTATATCTTCAGCCTAGACTTGAAGTCACACAATGTCATTTCCATTGCATTTTATAGTTCAAAACTAGTCACCAGATTCAAGAGGTTAAAAAATAGATTCCACTTTTCATGGGCATAATAGAAAGTTATATTGCAATTAAATGTTCATATGTGGTTAGAAATAGCTTTTGTGATCACACTTGCAAACAAGCTTCTCCAAACTCATTCTAATAATTGACGCTGTACGGCACTTCACATATTTAATTACAATTTTTTCACTATTATTTTTTATGTCTTCATGTTCTTTCTTGGACTTAGATTCTACAGTCCATTACTAAAATTATGTCCTTTCATTCCTGTTGAAAATGTTTGCAAATTTCTACCTCAGCCATACCTTTCTAGCAAAATCCAAACTCAGGTTTGGATTTTCTACATCTAGAGGTCTTATAATATTTTTAAAAATATAGCTTTTCTACATCTAGAGGTCTTAGTCAGAATATTTTAAAAATTCATTTAACAGACCATGACTATTTAGATAGGATTCCTCTTAACATTTAAATATCATCACTGACTTCATCTGAGTACTAAAAGTTGCAAAACACACACACTCACCTATGCTGTCTGGTCTCATTTTTGACAGCAAATCCTAATCTGTTTTTAAGCACCTATGGCAATTCTATCACTTTTAAGTCCTGGAATTGGTTATTTTACTCCTTCCTCTGACCTCTGCATCAATTCTTCCCATTGTTAAATGATAGCTTTGCTTTTTATTTTAATGGTAAAATAGTAACGACCAAAAGAGATATACTTTTCTACCTCCAGTTGGTCTTTCCCTTCCTCTTATTACCATGAAAGCAATCTTTTTGCTTCTATATCTGGCCATTTGTATACTAAATTAAAGTTCTTCTTGCCTAGGATGTCCCTTATGCATTTTATTTACTTCTATCCTCCTAGTTCATTTTCATCAAGATACAAATATGCTAAACCTATTTATCTAAATCCTCTCCAGCTCCTTCCCTTTTGTTTTCTCCCTTCTAGAGCAAAACTCCTTAGAGTTTAATGTACTGCCTCTACCCAGTTATTTTCCTTCACATTCTCTTTAGTCAAATCCAGTTAGGTTTTCATCTCTACTACTCTAATGAAATTGCTCCAATGATATTATAAAATTAAATTTGTGTTTCTTCTCTTACATGACTTAATAGACAGTTGATTATTCACTCTTTCTTCAAACATTCTTTTTTTTTGAATGCATAGGTTTTAGAAAATACTCTTGGTTTTCCTCTTGCATCATTGGCTTCAACTTCTGTCTCTTGCTTGATTTTTCTACAAATTTGGGTCACTAAAGTGTGGAGTGGTTTTCTGCTCAGTTCTTAGGTTTCTCCTCTCTAGTTGTATTCACTCACTAGTGATCTCATCTAGCCTCAAGGATATAAATACCATCTATATCTGATTGAATCTGCAGAATATATCTTTAGCCCTGAGTTCCTCTTTAAGCTTCAGATTTATATTATACCTACTTTACATAATCCACTCTATCTCTAGTCTTCCCAATTCAGTAAATAGCATTATAATTCTTCTAGTTGCTCATGCCAAACCTTAGAACTTCCTCATGACTTCTCTTCCCTTCAGATCTCATTATAATTCATTACCATGTCCTGGCTTTCACTCTACTTTCAAGATGATTTCTGACAATGGCTCTATCCTCCCTCACCTGCAAGAGCTTCATAACTAACACAGCAAGTTCTACATGTATTTCTAGAATCTATTCTGCACATTGTAGTCAGAAAAGTCTTTAAATATTCTAGTTCATATCATATCACTCTTCTCTCTATAAGTCTCCGAAGGTTCTCCGTCACTTTTACAATAAAAATGAAACTGCTTCCCATGGCCCATGGGAGCTTAAGTGAAATCATCTGGCCAATTTTTGGCTTCAATTCCCATCATTCTCTCCCTTATTCACATTGCTTGAGCTACACTAGGGTTCCTATTACTCTCTGAACAATCACATTCACTTCAACTTGAAGTCCTTTATACCTGCTGCCCACTTACCTTCCCACAACTTCATATTTTTTAGGTCTCTTCTGAAATGTCACTATTTAAAAAAATACTTCCCAAATCATTATATATAAAATATAAAACATATGAGGTTGCCCTTATATCCTATTTATATTCCTCTGGGCCTAAATCACTGTTGTCTATTTGTTTGCTTTCTG